>NW_026058413.1:0-35042 GCF_023721935.1 Panthera uncia
CTTCTTACGGAGGTGAAATTCTCCGTATAGACCATCCTTCTTACGGAAGTGAAATTCTCCGTATAGACCATCCTTCTTACAGAGGTGAAATTCTCCATCAGGTTTATTGCTGGAGCTCTTCGTCCTCACTAACAATATTTTTCACAGACTATCTCCGGTAGCATCAAGAAGTGCATCGTTACTCTCTTAGAGTGTTCTATGCCTACACCCATGACGGTGTGGACTTACATTGTTGGATATTGTCTTCAAGTCTTCTCTCTCTGGTATTGAATTCATTGGGGAGGAAAAAAGACGACTGGATTCAAAGAAAAGAATTACTCTTTCAATTCTAAATGGTCGTATACACATATGCCTGTCCCGTTTCTTTTATGAAACCAACCCAAGACATCCCAGAGACTAAAAAACAAAGAAATGTTATCACTGATGAAACTAGAGATCCCCTAGAGGATCTCCTAGATTCCTAGATCACAGTAGGTGCAGAAAGATGGCTAAGTGCATGAGACATTTCTTGACAACGATAGACGACACCAAGAGAAGACACCTTTTTTCTGCGTAACTCAGAGTTCTCCAAAGTGGGCAGCACCCGTTGAAAGGAAAAGCAATGATTCCTTGCTTACACGAGTCAGGTCAATGTCCATAGGCTGCTTTGGGAAGCCTCCTTACATCATGTTTCTGTCACGGCACAGGACAGGAGGTGGGGGTAGTCATTAACAAAAAAAGCCTGAAGGCAGTCTTTACCCAGAGCAGACTATGTTTGGCAAAGGGAGGAGAAACCGACACGTGTCACCTAGTCATGCAATCACTAATCTGTAGTGCAGATAAGCTCAAGATGCAATGCCCACTTGCAAACATTCGGCATGAGCCCAGATAACTTGCTTTCAGGCCGGACAAGGCTGAGCCATGGTGCAGGTGCAGTTAAGAAAACCCTCCAAGGCACAGCCTGGAACTTAAGCTGCCCATTGCTTTCGCTCCTTCTGCCTACTCTCCCAGATTTTGCTCATGTACCTCGGTCCAGATAGACATCTCCTCCTTCTAACATGAGACACAATACTGCTTGAAAAGGTGGTAGCCAGCCATGGGTCTTGAAAAAGATTCTGTAAGGAAAAACAGAACAGCCTAAGATCAGTGAAGACATACTACCCAGCAGCCAAAACTGGGAACAGACCCCTGTGCAACAAATCAAATAGGTGGAAAAAAAATCTTGCTTCTCTGAAATGAGAATTTAAGGAAGAGATATATGGCATTAAGGAAAAACTGATAATACATTACATGGGAATGAAAAGTAAGGGGGCAGAGCCTCAGAAATAAATGACAATGAAAAGTAAGTATGAGAGAGACAGAGACAGAAAGAGATTGAGAGACAGAGAGGAGAGATGGGGCCATCAGTGAAACTGGTGCCGTACCAAGATTCAGCAATGAATGGGACATCAAGACATATTCAAATGTATGATTCAAGGTAAAATTTCCAGAATACAGAGAAATTTGAATTTGCAGACCAAAAAGTAGCACAGTGAAGCCCAAAGCTGTACTTCTGTAGGTCAATTAACAAATATTCTAGTAAGTTAGTGGTATTTTAAGTGTTGTAAAGAACTCTGTGGAAATTCAGGGGAAAAAAAATCTAGGAATGTAAGATTTGTCTGTGAGACACAAAGTACTAGAAGACAGTGGAACGATATATAAAAAGTCTTCAAAGAAAGCCTATGTGTTCCAAAAATGTAATCAAAACTGCCCATAAATTTAAAAGGGTAGTAGTATGTGCAAACATACAATTCAGGGGATGTATGTTTATGATGAAAACTGGCAGAGAGAGGTCGAATGCCCACCAACCCAGAGCAGCAGTGTGCAGGATTCACGGCAGACTGACTTGATGTCATGGTCACTGTAGTCCTTGTCCTGAGGGGGCAGCCCAGTGCCACATAACTTTTTTGGAGTGGAGTATGGAACATCAGATTTATACTGATTGCACTGGGTTGGCCACCATACCTCTCATGAACAGTGACGTAGCAGGTACCTGACCAGCTACACTGGAGGCCTTGCTCGTGTTACAGATCAAAACCCATTGATGACCAGACGCCAGCCTCCCCTGGCGTGGCTAACTGCAGCTGGGAGGCTGGGACGTCTGGAGGCAATCAGCTATACTTGCCCTTCTGCAGCCCCAGGAAGCAAGAGGGAGACCAAATGAGAACAGAGAGTGAAGAGGTCACAGGATAAATGAGCACCCCCAAAAGAGGTATAAAGATTGCTTGGCAGTGAATAGCCATTCCAGTCCAATTATGCTCAAGCCATTACAGCACATGATGTTGAATGCATACGGATGTTGATCCTATCAAGCTCATTTTATTTTATTTATTTTATGAAATTTATTGTTAAATTGGTTTCCATACAACACCCAGCGCTCATCCCAACAGGCACTCTCCTCAATGCCCATCACCCCACTTTCCCCTCCCTCCCACCCCCCAACAACCCTCAGTTTATTCTCAGTTTTTAAGAGTCTCTTATGATTTGGCTCCCTCCGTCTCTAACTTTTTTCTTTCCTTCCCTCCCCCATGGTCTTCTGTAAAGTTTCTCATGATCCACAGAGAGTGAAAACATATGGTATCTGTCTTTCTCTGTATGACTTATTTCACTTAGCATCACACTCTCCAGTTCCATCCACATTGCTACAAAAGGCCATATTTCATTCTTTCCCATTGCCATGTAGTATTCCATTGTGTATATAGACCACAATTTCTTTATCCATTCGTCAGTTGATGGACATTTAGGCTCTTTCCATAATTTGGCTACTGTTGAAAGTGCTGCTAAAAACATTAGGGTGTGTGTGCCCCTATGCATCAGCACTCCTGTATCCCTTGGGTAAATTCCTAGCAGTGCTATTGCTTGGTCATAGGGTATATCTATTTTTAATTTTTTGAGGAACCTCCACAGTTTTCCAGAGCGGCTGCACCAGTTTGCATTCCCACTAACAGTACAAGAGGGTTCCCATTTCTCCACATCCTCGCCAGCATCTATAGTCTCCTGATATTTCATTTTAGCCACTCTGACTAGCGTGAGGTGGTATCTCAGTGTGGTTTTGATTTGTATTTCCCTGATGAGGAGTGATAGTGAGCATCTTTTCATGTGCCTTTGGCCATCTGGATATCTTTAGAGAAGTGTCTATTCATGTTTTCTGCCCATTTCTTCACTGGATTATTTGTTTTTTGGGGAGTGGAGTTTGGTGAGTTAATTATAGATTTTGGATACTAGCCCTTTGTCCGATATGCCAGTTGCAAATATCTTTTCCCATTCCGTCGGTTTCCTTTTAGTTTTGTTGATTGTTTCCTTTGCAGTGCAGAAGCTTTTTATTTTCATTAGGTCCCAATAGTTCATTTTTGCTTTTAATTCCCTTGCCTTTGGGGATGTGTCAAGTAAGAAATTGCTGCGACTGAGGTCAGAGAGGTCTTTTCCTGCTTTCTCCTCTAGGGTTTTGATGGTTTCCTGTCTCACATTCAGGTCCTTTATCCATTTTGAGTTTATTTTTGTGAGTGGTGTAAGAAAGTGGTCTAGTTTCATTCTTCTGTGTGTTGCTGTCCAGTTTTCCCAGCACCATTGGTTAAAGAGACTGTCTTTTTTCCATTGGATATTCTTTCCTGCTTTGTCAAAGATCAGTTGGCCATACTTTTGTGGGTCTAATTCTGGGTTTTCTATTCTATTCCATTGGTCTATGTGTCTGTTTTTGTGCCAATACCATGCTGTCTTGATGATTACAGCTTTGTAGTAGAGGCTAAAGTCTGGGATTGCGATGCCTCCCGCTTTGGTCTTCTTCTTCAATATTACTTTGGCTATTCAGGGACTTTTGTGGTTCCATACAAATTTTAGGATTGCTTGTTCTTCCTTTGAGAAGAATGCTGGTGCAATTTTGATTGGGATTGCATTGAATGTGTAGATTGCTTTGAGTAGTCTTGACATTTTAACAATATTTATTCTTCCAACCCATGAGCATGGAATGTTTTTCCATTTCTTTGTATCTTCTTCAATTTCCTTCATAAGATTTCTGTAGTTTTCAGCATACAGATCTTTGACATCTTTGGTTAGGTTTATTCCTAGGTATTTTATGCTTCTTGGGGCAATTGTGAATGTGATCAGTTTCTTTATTTGTCTTTCTGTTGCTTCATTATTAGTATATAAGAATGCAACTGATTTCTGTACATTAATTTTGTATCCTGCAACTTTGCTGAATTCATGTATCAGTTCTAGCAGACTTTTGGTGGAGTCTGTCGGGCTTTCCATGTATAATATCATGTCATCTGCAAAAAGTGAAAGCTTGACTTCATCTTTCCAATTCTGATGACTTTGATTTCCTTTTGTTGTCTGATTGCTGATGCCAGAACTTCCAACACTATGTTAAACAACAGCAGTGAGAGTGGACATCCCTGTCGTGTTCCTGATCTCAGGGCGAAAGCTCTCAGTTGTGGGCTTTTCATAAATGGCTTTCATGATGTGTAAGTATGTTCCTTCTATCCCAGCTTTCTCGGGGGGGTTTGTTAAGAAAGGATGCTGAATTTTGTCAAAAGCTTTTTCCGCATCGATTGACAGGATCATATTGTTCTTATCTTTTCTTTTATTAATGTGATGTATCACATTGATTGACTTGCGAATGTTGAACCAGCCCTGCAGCCTGGGAATGAATCCCTCTTGATCATGGTGAATAATTCTTTTTATATGCTGTTGAATTCTATTTGCTCATATCTTGTTGAGAATTTTTGCATCCATATTCATCAGGGATATTGGCCTGTAGTTCTCTTTTTTTGCTGGGTCTCTGTCTGGTTTGGGAATCAAAGTAATGCTGGCTTCATAGAATGAGTCTGGAAGTTTTCCTTCCCTTTCAATTTTTTTGGAACAGCTTGAAAAGGATAGGTATTATCTCTGCTTTAAATGTCCGGTAGAATTCCCCATGGAAGCCATCTGGTCCTGGACTCTTATTTGTTGGGAGATTTTTGATAACTGACTCAATTTCTTTGCTGGTTATGGGTCTGTTCAAGTTTTCTATTTCTTCCTGTTTGAGTTTTGGAAATGTGTGGGTGCTTAGGAATTTGTCCATTTCTTCCAGGTTGTCCAGTTTGTTGGCATATAATTTTTCATAGTAGTCCCTGATAATTGCTGTATTTCTGAGGGATTGGTTGTAATAATTCCATTTTCATTCATGATGTTATCTATTTGGGTCATCTCCCTTTTCTGTTTGAGAAGCCTGGCTACAGGTTTATCGATTTTGTTTATTTTTTCAAAAACAACTCTTGGTTTCATTGATCTGCTCTACTGTTTTTTTAGATTCTATATTGTTTTTTTCTGCTCTGATCTTCATTATTTCTCTTCTTCTGCTGGGTTTGGGGTGTCTTTGCTGTTCTGGTTCTGTTTCCTTTAGGTGTGCTGTTAGATTGTGTATTTGGGATTTTTATTGTTTCTTGAGATAGTCCTGGATTGCAACGTATTTTCCTCTCGGGACTGCCTTCGCTGCATCCCAAAGCATTTGGATTGTTGTATTTTCATTTTCATTTGTTTCCATATATTTTAAAATTTCTTCTCTAATCGCCTGGTTGATCCATTCATTCTTTAGTAGGGTGTTCTTTAACCTCCATGTTTTTGGAGGTTTTCCAGACTTTTTCCTGTGGTTGATTTCAAGTTTCATAGCATTGTGGTCTGAAAGTATGCATGGTATGATTTCAATTCTTGTATACTTATGAAGGGCTGTTTTGTGACCCAGTATGTGATCTCTCTTGGAGAATGTTCCATGTGCACTCGAGAAGAAAGTACATTCTGTTGCTTTGGGATGCAGAGCTCTAAATATATCTGTCAAGTCCATCCGATCCAATGTATCATTCAGGGCCCTTGTTTCTTTATTGATACTGTGTCTAGATGATCTATCCATTGATGTAAGTGGAGTATTAAGTCCCCTGCAATTACCACATTCTTAGCAATAAGGTTGCTCATGTTTCTGATTAATTGTTTTATATATTTGGGGGCTCCCATATTTGGTATACAGGCATTTATAATTGTTAGCTCTTCATGATAGATAGACCCTGTAATTATTATATAATGCCCTTCTTCATCTCTTGTTACAGCCTTTAATTTAAAGTCTAGTTTGTCTAAGTATGGCTACTCCAGCGTTCTTTTGAGTCCTAGTAGCATGATAGATAGTTCTCACTTTCAATCTGAAGGTGTCCTCAGGTCTAAAATGAGTCTCTTGTAGACAGCAAATAGATGGGTCTTTTTTTTATCCATTCTGATACCCTATGTCTTTTGGTTGGAGCATTTAGTCCATTTACATTCAGTGTTATTATAGAAAGATATGGGTTTAGAGTCATTGTGATGTGTGTAGGTTTCATGCTTGTAGTGATGTCTCTAGTACTTTGTGGTCCTTGCAACATTTAATGCACAGAATCCCCCTTAGGATCTCTTCTGGGGCTGGTTTAGTGGTGATGAATTCCTTCAGTTTTTGTGTGTTTGGGAAGACCTTTATTTCTTCTATTATGAATGACAGACTTGCTGGATAAAGGATTCTCAGCTGCATAGTTTTTCTGTTCATCACATTGAAGATTTCCTGCCATTCCTTTCTGGCCTGCCAACTTTCAGTAGATAAGTCTGCCTCTAGTCTTATGGGTCTCCCTTTATATGTTGGAGTGCATTTATCCCTAGCTGCTTTCAGAATCTTCTCTTCATCCTTGTATTTTGCCAGTTTCACTATGATATGTCCTGCAGAAGATCCATTCAAGTTACATCTGAAGGGAGTTCTCTGTGCCTCTTGGGTTTCAATGCCTTTATCCTTCCCCAGATCAGGGAAGTTCTCGGCTATGATTTGTCCAAGTACACCTTCAGCCCCTTTCTCTCTCTCTGCTTCTTCTGGAATTGTGGTGATATGAATATTGTTCCGCTTCATTGCATCACTTAGTTCTCTAATTCTCCCCTCATACTCCTGAATTTTTTAATCTCTCATTTTAACAGCTTCCTCTTTTTCCATAATTTTATCTTCTTTTTTTTTAATTTTATTTTTTATTTTTTAAAATTTATATCCAAATGAGTTAGCATATACTGCAACAATGATTTCAGGAGTAGATTCCTTAGTGCCCCTTACCCATTTAGCCAATCCCACCTCCCACAACCCCTCCAGTAACCCTGAGTTTGTTCTCCTTATTTATGAGCCTCTTCTGTTTTGTCCCCCTCCCTGTTTTTATTGTTTTTGTTTCCCTTCCCTTATGTTCATCTGTTTTGTCTCTTAAAGTCCTCATATGAGTGAAGTCATATGATTTTTGTCTTTCTCTGACTAATTTCACTTCGCATAATACCCTCTGGTTCCGTCCACCTAGTTGCAAATGGCAAGATTTCATTCTTTTTGATTGCCGAGGAATACTCCATTGTATACATATACCACATCTTCTTTATCCATTCATCCATCGATGGACATTTGGGCTCTTTCCATACTTTGGCTATTGTTGATAGTGCTGCTATTAACATGGGGATGCATGTGTCCCTTTAAAACAGCACACCTGCATCCTGTGGATCAATGCCTAGTAGTGCAATTGCTGGGTTGTAGGGTAGTTTTATGTTTCATTTTTTGAGGAACCTCCATACTATTTTCCAGAGTGGCTGCACCAGCTTGCATTGCCACCAACAGTGCAAAAGAGATCCTCTTTCTCCGCATTCTTGCCAATATCTGTTGTTGCCTAAGTTGTTAATGTTAGCCATTCTGACAGGTGTGAGGTGGTATCTCATTGTGGTTTTGATTTGTATTTCCCTGATGATGAGTGATATTGAGCATTTTTTCATGTTTTGGTTGGCCATCTGGATGTCTTCTTTGAGGAAGTGTCTATTCATGTCTTTTGCCCATTTCTTCACTGGATGATTTGTTTTTTGGGTGTTGAGTTTGATAAGTTCTTTATAGATTTTGGATACTAACCCTTCATCTGATATGTCGTGTCCAAATAACTTCTCCCATTCTGTCAGTTGTCTTTTAGTTTTGCTGATTGTTTCCTTCGTTGTGCAGAAGCTTTTTATTTTGATGAGGTCCCAGTAGCTCATTTTTGCTTTTGTTTCCCTTGCCTCTGGAGATGTGTTCAGTAGGAAGTTGCTGCGGCCAAGATCAAACAGGTTTTTGCCTGCTTTCCCCTCGAGGATTTTGATGGCTTCCTGTCTTACATTTAGGTCTTTCATCCATTTTAAGTTTATTTTTGTGTATGGGGTAAGAAAGTGGTCCAGGTTCATTCTTCTGCATGTCTCTGTCCAGTTTTCCCAGCACCACTTGCTGAAGAGACTGTCTTTATTCCATTGGATATTCTTTCCTGCTTTGTCAAAGATAAGTCGGCCATATGTTTGTGGGTCCATTTCTGGGTTCTCTGTTCTGTTACATTGATCTGAGTGTCTGTTCTTGTGCCATTACCATACTGTCTTGATGGTTACAGCTTTGTAGTATAGCTTGAAGTCTGGGGTAGTGTTGCCTCCTGCTTTGGTTTTCTTTTTCAAGATTGCTTTGGCTATTCGGGGTCTTTTCTGGTTCCATACAAATTTTAGGATTATTTGTTCTAGCTCTGTGAAGAATGCTGGTGTTACTTTGATAGGGATTTCATTGAATACGTAGATTGCTTTGGGTAGTATCGACATTTTCACAGTATTTGTTCTTCCTATCCAGGAGCATGGGATCTTTTTCCATTTTTTTGTGTCTTCTTCAATTTCTTTCATAAGCTTTCTATAGTTTTCAGCATATAGATTTTTCACCTCTTTGGTTAGATTTATTCCTAGGTATTTTATGGTTTTTTTGTGCAACTGGAAATGGGATCGATTCCTTGATTTCTCTTTCTGTCGCTTCATTGTTGGAGTATAGGAATGCAACCGATTTCTGTGCGTGGATTTTATATCTTGCAACTTTAGTGAATTCATGAATCAATTCTAGCAGTTTTTTGGTAGGATCTTTAGGGTTTTCCATATAGAAGATCATGTCACCTGCGAAGAGTGTAAGTTTGACCTCCTCCTGGCCTATTTGGATGCCTTTTATTTCTGTGTGTTGTCTGATTGCAGAGTCTAAGACATCCAATACTATGCTGAATAACAGTGGTGAGAGTGTACATCCTTGTCTTGTTCCTGACCTCAGGGGGAAAGCTGTCAGTTGTTCCCCATGGAGGATGATATTAGTGTTGGGTCGTTCATATATGGCTTTTATGATCTAGAGGTATGCTCCTTCTATCCCTACTTTATTGAGGGTTTTTATCAAGAAAGGATGCTGTATTTTGTCAAATGCTTTCTCTGCATCTGTTGAGAGGATCATATGGTTCTTGTCCTTTATTTTATTGATGTGATAATCACGGTAATTGTTTTGCGGATATTGAACCAGCCCTGCCTCCCAGGTAGAAATCCCACTTGGTCGTGGTGAGTAATTTTTTTAATGTATTGTTGGATCCGGTTGGCTAATATCTTGCTGAAGATTTTTGCATCCATGTTCATCAGGGAAATTGGTCTATACTTCTCTTTTTAGTGGGGTCTCCTTCTGGTTTTGGAATCAAGGTAATGCTGGCTTCATAGAAAGAGTTTGGAAGTTTTCCTTCCATTTCTATTTTTTTGGAACAGTTTCAAGAGAATAGGTGTTAACTCTTCCTTAAATGTTTGGTACAATTCCCCTGGAAAGCCGTCTGGCCCTGAACTTTTGTTTTTTGGCAGATTTTTGATTACTAATTCGATTTCCTTACTGGTTATGGGTCTGTTCAAATTTCCTATTTCTTCCTGTTTCAGTTTTGGTAGTGTATATGTTTCTAGGAATTTGTCCATTTCTTCCAGATTGCCCATTTTATTGACATATAATTGCTCATAATATTCTCTTATTATTGTTTTTATTTCTGTTGTGTTGGTTGTGATTTCTCCTCTTTCATTCTTGATTTTACTTATTTGGGTCCTTTCCTTTTTCTTCTTGATCAAACTGGCTAGTGGTTTATCAATTTTGTTAATTCTTTCAAAGAACCAGCTTCTGGTTTCATTGATCTGTTCTAGTGGTTTTTTTTGGTTTTGGTAGCATTAGTTTCTGCTCTAATCTTTGTTATTTCCTGTCTTCTGCTGGTTTGGGGTTTTATTTGCTGTTCTTTTTCCAGCTCCTTAAGGCGTAAGGTTAGGTTGTGTATCTGAGATCTTTTTTCCTTCTTTAGGAAGACCTGGATTGCTATATACCTTCCTCTTATG
Organism: Panthera uncia; assembly: GCF_023721935.1. Lineage (NCBI taxonomy): Eukaryota > Metazoa > Chordata > Mammalia > Carnivora > Felidae > Panthera > Panthera uncia. The sequence continues at coordinate 10,192 of NW_026058413.1, forward strand.
ACCGCCTTTGCTGTGTCCCAGAGTTTTTGGGTTGTGGTGTTATCATTTAAATTGGCTTCCATATACTTTTTAATTTCGTCTTTAACTTGTTGGTTAGCCCATTTCATTCTTTCACAGGATATTCTTTAGTCTCCAAGTATTTGTTACCTTCCCAAAATTTTCTTGTGGTTGATTTTGAGTTTCATAACATTGTGGTCTGGAAATATGCACGGTATGATCTCGATCTTTTTGTACTTCCTTAGGGCTGATTTGTGTCCAAGTATATGGTCTATACTGGAGAATGTCCCATGTGCACTGGAGAAGAATGTATATTCTGCTGCTTTGGGATGAAATGTTCTGAATATATCTGTTAAGTCTGTCTGGTCCTGTGTGTCATTCAAAGCCATTGATTCCTTATTGATATTTTTTTATTAGATGATCTGTCCATTGCTGTGAGTGGGGTGTTGAAGTCTCCTACTATTATGGTATTACTATCAATCAGTTTGTGTTTGTGATTAATTGAATTATATATTTGAGTGCTCTCACATTTGGCGCATAAATGTTTACCATTGTTAGGTTTTCTTGGTGGATAGACCCCTTGATTATGATATAATGCCCTTCTGCATCTCTTGATACAATCTTTATCTTAAAGTCTAGATTGTCTGATATAAGTATGGCTACTCCGGCTTTCTTTTGTTGACCATTAGCATGATAGATGGTTCTCCATCCCCTTTTTTTCAATCTGAAGGTGTCTTTAGGTCTAAACTGGTTCTCTTGTAAACAGTATCTAGACGGATCTTGTTTTCTTATCCATTCTGTTCTGTTACCCTATGTCTTTTGATTGGAGCATTGAGTCCATTGACGTTTAGAGTGAGTACTGAAAGATATGAATTTATTGCCATTATGATGCTTATAGAGTTGGAGTTTCTGGTGGTGTTCTGGTCCTTTCTAATCTTTGTTGCTTTTGGTATATATATATGTATATGTATACATATATATGTGTATATATATATAAATATATGTGTATGTATGTATATATGTATATATATACATATATATGTATGTATATGTGTGTGTGTGTGTGTGTGTATATATATATATATACATACATATATGCATGTTTTCTCCCCTGAGAGAGTCCCCCTTAAAATTTCTTTCAGGAGTGGTTTAATGGTCACAGACTCCTTTTTTTTTGTTTGTCTGGGAAACTTTTTATCTCTCCTTCTGTTTTGAATGACAGCCTTGCTGGATTAAGAATTCTTGGCTGCATATTTTCCTGATTCAGCACACTGAATATATCCTGCCACTCCTTTCTGGCCTACCAAGTTTCTGTGGATAGGTCTGCTGCAAGACTGATCTGTTTTCCCCTGTAGTTTAGGGCGTTTTTTTCCCTTGCCGGTTTCATGATTCTCTCCTTGCCTGAGTATTTTGTGGATTTGACTATGATATGCCTTGTTGATGGTCGGTTTTTGTGGAATCTAATGGGGGTCCTTTGTGTTTCCTGGATTTTGGTGTCTGTGTGTTTCCCCAGGTTAGGAAAGTTTTCCCCTATGATTTGCTCACATAACGCTTCTACCCCCTTTTCTCTCTTCCTCTTCTGGGACCCCTATGACTCTGATGTTGTTCCTTTTCAATGAGTTACTGGTTTCTCTAATTCTTAAATCGTGCTCTTCTGCCTTAATCTCCCTCATTTTTTTCAGCTTCATTTTTCTCTATAAGTTTGTCCTCTATGTCACTGATTCTGTGTTCTGCATCATCCATCCTTGCTGCCACCGCATCTATCTGTGATTGTAGCTCAGTTATAGCATTTTTAATTTCATTCTGGTATTTTTTACTTCTTTTATCTCTTCAGAAAGGGATTCTAATCTATTTTCGACCGCTACTAATAGTCTTATTATCTTGATTCTAAATTCTCTTTCAGACATCTTGCTTGTATCTGTGTTGGTTTAATCCCTGGTTTTCGTTTCTTTGTGCTCTTTCTTTTGGGGTGAATTCCTTTGTTTTGTCATTTTGAAGGGAGAAGAGGAATTAATGAGGTAGAAAAATTGAAAGTAAAAAAAATTAAAATTAAAAAATTAAAATTAAAAAATTAAACACACACATGCACAAAAATCAAATAAATGATGCTAGATCCTAGGTGTGGTTTGGTCTGGGTATTGAAAGTGGTTTGACAGAGATAAAAAAAGGGGTGGGGGGGAAAGGACATCGTTTGTGAATTTGAAAAAAGTGAATACACTGAAGTAGACTAAAATGAGATGATGGAAGTAAAATAAAATTTGAAAAAATATACACAAAAGTAACGAATACATTTGAAAAAAATTAAAGAAAAATATTTTTAATAAAATTAAAAATCAAAATGATTTTTTTCTTTTTCTGTATTTAAGAAAAGGAAAAGAAATGAAAAAGAGAAAAAAGAAATAAAAGGAAATCATTTCAAAATTTGAAAAAGTGAATACACTGTAGTAAAGTAAAATAAAATGATGGAAGTAAAATAGAATTTGAAAAAATGTACACAAAACTAAAAAATATAGTAATAAAAATTAAAGACAAATATTTTTAATAAAAGTTGTAAATAAACATGAAAATTTTCTCTCTCTGTATTCAAGAAAAAGAAATGTAAAAGAGAAGAAAAAGAGAACATTGGGTAGATGAACCTGTTAACAGGTTGAAGTAGGACTGAAATTACTTCATTTTCCCCTAGAAGTCAGTCTATGTAGCGCCTTATAGTCCATAAACTAAGCCGGCTGTGAGACTTGGTTCTTGAGAGCGAAGTTGGCCCAGTTGGGCAGGGCTCGGTGTAACAGCTCCGCTCTCCACTAGATGGCGCCGCTAGCCTCCTGGGGTGGATGCTGGGGGGCTTGTAGGTGCACATGTACATGCGCGGGAGAGGTGAAAAATGGCGCCACCCAGTCTGTTCTCCCGGATCAGCAGTCGCGCACCGGTCCTCCGTCTTCAGCTCTGTCCACTCCCCGTGTGTCCACTCTCGGTGACCAGGCCCCAGGCAGTACCTCTCCCGAGTTTTGCCTCAGATGTGGCCGTTTTCCCGGGCCCCTACTTCCGAGGGACTGCGGCTTTGACCCGTTCCGCCCCTTTGCTGGAGGGTCTCACTGAGCAGTGGCCGAATGAGCAATGGCCGATTATCGGCTGCACCCGGGAATGCCCGCTGGACCCTGCTGTTGCTGGTGCCCCGAGACTGCGGCCAGGTGCCAGCCCACCCCCCCCAAAAACTCGCGAGACAGTGTAGCCTCAGCATTTCAGGGATGATGGAAAATCCCAACACACATCTGGCACCGGGCTTTACCCTTAACAACCTTGTTCCAGCACCAGTGAATGTGGCCACGTTCTGGGGTCTGCTGGGACCAGGTGGCTTCAACAGTCTCTACCAAATGTCCTTCTGGCAGTGGAACCGCTTTTCCCCGTGTGGCCCGAGAACCTCCCGGACCCCACTCTGTTCCTGGGGATTCGTCCTTCCCACCAGAGCACCGCCAGGTATCGAGCTGCGGAGTTGCAGCCTTTGGGTTCCCCTTGTTTACACTCTTAATGGAATTTAAACCCTCTCCTCTCTCCTTTCTCCCTTTTTAGTTTAGTCCCTGTGGCTGTTTCCAATTTTCCACTTTCTCTCCCGTTGCTTTTGGGGAGGGGGAGGTGTGCTTTTCCCATATTGTTCACCTCACCCCCGCCTGCATCCTCTGTCCACTCACAAAGGCACCTCCTTTCCTGCGCCTTCTTGCTCCCCAAGTTCACTTCTCCACGCCACGTACCTGCTGAATTCTGTGGTTCAGGTTGTGCAGATTGTTGTGTTAATCTTCCAGTTGGTTTTCTAGGTGTGTAGGATGGTTTAGTGTTGGTCTGGCTGTAGTTCATGGACGTCAGACGTGCAAAAACCTTCCATGCTGTTCCACCATCTTGGCTCCTCTCCCATAATTTTATCTTCTAATTCACTTATTCTCTCCTCTGCCTCTTCAATCCGAGCTGTGGTCACCTCCATTTTATTTTGCACCTCATTTATAGGATTTTTTGGCTCCTCTTGACTATTTCTTAGTCCCTTGATCTCTGTAGCAATAGATTCTCTGCTGTCCTGTATGCTTTTTTCAAGCCCAGCGATTAATTTTATGACTATTTTTCTAAATTCTTGTTCAGTTATATTGCTTAAATCGTTTTTGATCAATTCGTTAGCTGTCGCTACTTCCCGGAGTTTCTTTTGAGGAGAATTCTTCCGTTTCGTCATTTTGGATAGTCCCTGGGGTGGCGTAGAACTGCAGGGCACTTCCCCCGTGCTGTCTGGAGTAACTTCTGTTGGTGGGCGGGGCCACAGTCAGACCCGATGTCTGTCCCCAGCCCACCGCTGGGGCCACAGTCAGACTGGTGTGTACCTTCTCTTTCCCTCTCCCAGGGGCAGGACGCACTGTGGAGTGGAGTGGCCCCTGTCTGGGCTACTTGCACACTGCCAGGCTTGTGGTGCTGCTTCGATGGGATCTGGCGTATTAGCAGGGGCGGATTCCCAAGGTGCACGGGGGCAGGAGGGGTAGGCTTAGCTTGCTTTGCCGTTGGTGGTTCCCTGCGGGAGGGGCCCTGTGGCACTAGGAGGGAGGCAAGCAGACCTGTCGGAGGGATGGATCCACAGAAGCACAGCGTTGGGTGTTTGTGCGGTGCAAGCAAGTTCCGTGAAGGGAACTGGTTCCCTTTGGGATTTTGGCTAGTGGATGGGAGAGGGATATGGCTCTGGCGAGCGCCTTTGTTCCCCGCTGAACTGAGCCCTGCCCTCCGGGGCTCAGCAACTGTCCCTCCCGTTGTCCTCTCGCCCTCCCGCTCTCTGAGCAGAGCTGTTGACTTATAACATTTCAGATGTTAAGTCCCGCTGGCTCTCAGAACACAGTCCGTCCGGCCCCTCCGCTTTTGCAAGCCAGACTCCGGGGCTCTGCCCGGCCGGGCTGGCTGCCACTCCACCACCCCGGCTCCCTCCCACCAGTCTGCGTGGCATGCATCACCTCTCTGCCCTTCCTACTCTCTTCCATGGGCCTCTTGTCTACGCTTGGCTCTGGAGAGTGCATTCTGCTAGTCTTCTGGAGGTTTTCTGGTTTATTTAGGCAGATGTGGGTAGAATCTAGGCGATCAGCAGGAAACGGTGAGCCCAGCGTCCTCCTACACCGCCATCTTCCCAGGTCTCCTATCAAGGTCATTTTAGAAGAACAATTACTTGTTTTAACTTTGTGGAAGATAGGTTCTGTTGCTTACCTGTCTGGAGGCTGTTAACTCCCCACCCAACTCAAAGATACTCAATGAAGAGTAATAACTATATGAAAAACTATTGTTCTGTAACATTGTTGGGAAAAAGAACAGCTTTTCATCAGAAATTCCAACAAGGTTTGTCTAGAGCCACATAGCAAATAGAAACGAACCGGAAACATTTCTGTGCTGTGTAGAAATTGCATGTGTTCAGGCTATGCCGAATGGCCAGTGCTTCTCCCTACTGTCCCCATAGCCCACAGCCCCATCCGGTTTCCCTCTTCTAGCTCCCATTCTTACTCACAAGTCCTGCATGGGCAGCACCATGTTTCTTGCTTGGAGTCACATCGCTCATTTCCTAGGAGCTAGGAGAAAACGGAAGGGTGGTTGACAGCTTCATGTATTTGGGGTAACACCTTTCATTAGTAATGGGCAGAAAAGTTGTTGAGATCTGAGCTCCAGCTGCCAAACAGTCCCACACACTTTCACGGGCACTGATAGATTCAGTTCCCCACCCTACTTTGGTGTGCCTGGGAGGCACCCATATTCCTAGAAGTTTCCCACTGCTTATTTTGTGTCTTTTCCATTCATCATTCTTCAGGTGTCCCCTTGTTGATATGGTCCAAATTATGTCCCCCCCCCCCCAACAAAGTTCATATGTTGAAGCTCTACCCCCTCAGAATGGGACTGTATTTGGAGACAGGGTCTTTAAACTGGTGATTAAGGTAAAATGAGGTTACTAGGATGGCCTCTAATCTAATCCTTATAAGAAGAGAAGATTAGGACACAGAGAGGGATGACCACATGAGGACACAGGGAGAAGACAGCATGTGCCCTCCAAGGAAAGAGGTCTCAGGAGACACCAACACTGCTCGCACCTGGATCTTAGACTTCCAGCCTCCAGGACTATGGCCACTCAGTCTATGGTAGTTTGTTAATGGCAACCTGGACAGACTAATACAGATGCGTGTGGAATTGCTTCAGTCGTGGCAAGTCTGGAAGTTTACGTGTCCCTTCTTGCCCATTTCATTTGGTGGCTGGCAGCAGCTGAGTGCCATGTAGGTCCTGTGACCATAGAACTAAGCACTATTAACTGTCTGTTGCCATTTTTCTCCAGCAGAGTGTATTTCCCTAGTATCATTCTTCCTGTCTTCCTGGCCTGACCCATACCTTCCCCTTTGCATCTGTACACAGACTAGCTGTTCCAGTATCCCCTGTCCTGACCTAATTGTCTTGCTCCTGGGTAACTTGAAACCTGTCATTGTTGTGATCGGTCAGAGCAATTTGACAAGAGGGTAAAAAAGCCAGATTTTTTTTTTTTTTTACAATTACATATGGTGCCTTGCCAATAACTTGAATCTTCTTGTCTCTGTTGAAGTGTCTTTTCTCAGTAACACACATTTATGGATTTCACCTTGGATAAAAAGTGAGCTATATATCCTCCTCCTTCAAAAGATATGTATCATCCTCCCACTTTGCAAATGAAGTGTGAAAACGTTCTCTTAGGATAGGCCCAGAGAAATCAGCACAAATATTAGATGAGACCTGCATGTATGGTTGTTTCTGCAACAGAGGTTTATTCAATGATGGCAGGCAGCGTTTGAGAGGATTTTTGAAACTGGCATTGTTAGATGTTGACTCCTGGCCACGGTTGCATCCCCAGTGATGCGAGGTCAGGTGGGAGACCTGCTAGGAACCAAGGCTGAGAATGCAGGGCTGGCAGGGGAGGACGCACGGCAGCAGGTCTGCTGGGATGGTTCTGGCATGAGAATCTGTGCATCCCAAACGCCGTGTGTCAGTCTGATGCCTGATTGGGGCAAGATGGATACCTGAGGGAATGCAGGAAGGGTTTTGCAGAAAACCAATAAGAACATGAAGTCGGTCTCCAGCTGGTGAACGTTGGCAGGATAATCACGTTTTCTGAGGAGAGGCTGGAAAAGATTTAGGTATTGAAATCCCAGTTGTGTAGAGAGACTTGTGGATCAGAGCTCAATCCTAGAGGAGAGTGAATCTCAGGTTTCCATGTCAGGCCAGCACACTGGGGTTTCCCAACCTGGGCGTTATTGACATTTGGATGAGACTGTTCTTTTTTAGAGACAGAAAGTGCGTGTGAGTGGGGTAGAGGGGCAGAGGGAGAGACAGGGAGAGAGAGAATCTCAAGCAGGCTCCATGCTCAGTGTGGAGTCTGACACGGGGCTCGATTCCATGACCCTGGGATCATGACCTGAGTCAAAATCAAGAGCCAGCGCTCAAATGACTGAGCCTCCCAGGCGCCTTCAAGGTCATTCTTTGTTGTGGGGTGGGGTGGGGGGCTGTCCTACAGATGTTGGGATGTTGAACAGGATCTGTGGCCTCTACCCAGCAGATACCAGTTGTACCCATCCCCAGATGTGAAGACCAAAAGTGTCTGTGGACCTTTCCAGATATTTCCCGTAGTGAGAGTGGGACAATACATCATCCACAATAAGAAATGAACGCAGTGAAGAAATGTGGAAGGAATGGGTGCCATGCAAAATCTCAGCACCTTGGACAAGACCAAGGAAAGTGAACTTAATGTGTGTTGTATTCAGTTCCCAAAACATGGTGTGACTGGATTTGTGACATACTGTTTTAGAAGGATTTGAGGCCAAGCTTTGGGGGAAGAATTGAATAATCAATTAGTGATACGCAAGTGAAACAAAGGATGAGGGGATGGTGCTACTTCTGTCATCTGTTTGTCATTCCAGGACCCTGGCAGATCAGGGAAGGGGTGCCGTGACTCTGTGGGCCTCCACTCATGGCTCTGCTTTCCAACAGGACTTACCACCTTTTCCTATAAACAGGGGACACTGTGCCTACCGAGTTTTCCCTTTCACTATGGTGTCATGATTTTTTTTTTTATTTTTTAATATATGAAATTTACTGTCAAATTGGTTTCCATACAACACCCAGTGCTCATCCCAAAAGGTGCCCTCCTCAATACCCATCACCCACCCTCCCCTCCCTCCCACCCCCCATCAACCCTCAGTTTGTTCTCAGTTTTTAACAGTCTCTTATGCTTTGGCTCTCTCCCACTCTAAACTCTTTTTTTTTTTTTTTTTCCTTCCCCTCCCCCATGGGTTTCTGTTATGTTTCTCAGGATCCACATAAGAGTGAAACCATATGGTATCTGTCTTTCTCTGTATGGCTTATTTCACTTAGCATCACACTCTCCAGTTCCATCCATGTTGCTACAAAAGGCCATATTTCATTTTTTCTCATTGCCACGTAGTATTCCATTGTGTATATAAACCACAATTTCTTTATCCATTCATCAGTTGATGGACATTTAGGCTCTTTCCATAATTTGGCTATTGTTGAGAGTGCCGCTATAAACATTGGGGTACAGGTGCCCCTATGCATCAATACTCCTGTATCCCTTGGATAAATTCCTAGCAGTGCTATTGCTGGGTCATAGGGTAGGTCTATTTTTAATTTTCTGAGGAACCTCCACACTGCTTTCCAGAGCGGCTGCACCAATTTGCATTCCCACCAACAGTGCAAGAGGGTTCCTGTTTCTCCACATCCTCTCCAGCATCTATAGTCTCCTGATTTCTTCATTTGGGCCACTCTGACTGGCGTGAGGTGGTATCTGAGTGTGGTTTTGATTTGTATTTCCCTGATGAGGAGCGACGTTGAACATCTTTTCATGTGCCTGTTGGCCATCCGGATGTCTTCTTTAGAGAAGTGTCTATTCATGTTTTCTGCCCATTTCTTCACTGGGTTATTTGTTTTTCGGGTGTGGAGTTTGATGAGCTCTTTATAGATTTTGGATACTAGCCCTTTGTCCGATGTGTCATTTGCAAATATCTTTTCCCATTCCGAATGTTGGTTGCCTTTTAGTTTTGTTGGTTGTTTCCTTTGCTGTGCAGAAGCTTTTTATCTTCATAAGGTCCCAGTAATTCACTTTTGCTTTTAATTCCCTTGCCTTTGGGGATGTGCCGAGTAAGAGATTGCTACGGCTGAGGTCAGAGAGGTCTTTTCCTGCTTTCTCCTCTAAGGTTTTGATGGTTTCCTGTCTCACATTCAGGTCCTTTATCCATTTTGAGTTTATTTTTGTGAATGGTGTGAGAAAGTGGTCTAGTTTCAACCTTCTGCATGTTGCTGTCCAGTTCTCCCAGCACCATTTGTTAAAGAGACTGTCTTTTTTCCATTGGATGTTCTTTCCTGCTTTGTCAAAGATGAGTTGGCCATACGTTTGTGGGTCTAGTTCTGGGGTTTCTATTCTATTCCATTGGTCTATGTGTCTGTTTTTATGCCAATACCATGCTGTCTTGATGATGACAGCTTTGTAGTAGAGGCTAAAGTCTGGGATTGTGATGCCTCCTGCTTTGGTCTTCTTCTTCAAAATTACTTTGGCTATTCGGGGCCTTTTGTGGTTCCATATGAATTTTAGGATTGCTTGTTCTAGTTTTGAGAAGAATGCTGGTGCAATTTTGATTGGGATTGCATTGAATGTGTAGATAGCTTTGGGTAGTATTGACATTTTGACAATATTTATTCTTCCAATCCATGAGCAGGGAATGTCTTTACATTTCTTTATATCTTCTTCAATTACCTGCATAAGCTTTCTATAGTTTTCAGCATACAGATCTTTTACATCTTTGGTTAGATTTATTCCTAGATATTTTATGCTTCTTGGTGCAATTGTGAATGGGATCAGTTTCTTCATTTGTCTTTCTGTTGCTTCATTGTTAGTGTATAAGAATGCAACTGATTTCTGCACATTGATTTTGTATCCTGCAACTTTGCTGAATTCATGTATCAGTTCTAGCAGACTTTTGGTGGAGTCTCTCGGATTTTCCATGTATAATATCATGTCATCTGCAAAAAGCGAAAGCTTGACTTCGTCTTTGCCAATTTTGATGCCTTTGATTTCCTTTTGTTGTCTGATTGCTGATGCTAGAACTTCCAGCACTATATTAAACAACAGCGGTGACAGTGGGCATCCCTGTCGTGTTCCTGATCTCAGGGAAAAAGCTCTCAGTTTTTCCCCGTTGAGGATGATGTTAGCTGTGGGCTTTTCATAAATGGCCTTTATGATCTTTAAGTATGTTCCTTCTATCCCGCCTTTCTCAAGGGTTTTTATTAAGAAAGGGTGCTGGATTTTGTCAAAGGCCTTTTCTGCATCGATTGACAGGATCATATGGTTCTTCTCTTTTTTTTTTTGTTAATGTGATGTATCACGTTGATCGATTTGCGAATGTTGAACCAGCCCTGCATCCCAGGAATGAATCCCACTTGATCATGGTGAATAATTCTTTTTATATGCTGTTGAATTCGATTTGCTAGTATCTTATTAAGAATTTTTGCATCCATATTCATCAGGGATATTGGCCTGTAGTTCTCTTTTTTTACTGGGTCTCTGTCTGGTTTAGGAATCAAAGTAATACTGGCTTCATAGAATGAGTCTGGAAGTTTTCCTTCCCTTTCTATTTCTTGGAATAGCTTGAGAAGGATAGGTATTATCTCTGCTTTAAATGTCTGGTAGAACTCCCCTGGGAAACCATCTGGTCCTGGACTCTTATTTGTTGGGAGATTTTTGATAACCGATTCAATTTCTTCGCTGGTTATGGGTCTGTTCAAGCTTTCTATTTCCTCCTGATTGAGTTTTGGAAGAGTGTGGGTGTTTAGAAATTTGTCCATTTCTTCCAGGTTGTCCAATTTGCTGGCGTATAATTTTTCATAGTATTCCCTGATAATTGTTTGTATCTCTGAGGGATTGGTTGTAATCATTCCATTTTCATTCATGATTTTATCTATTTGGGTCATCTCCCTTTTCTTTTTGAGAAGCCTGGCTAGAGGTTTGTCAATTTTGTTTATTTTTTCAAAAAACCAACTCTTGGTTTCGTTGATCTGCTCTACAGTTTTTTTAGATTCTATATTGTTTATTTCTGCTCTGATCTTTATTATTTCTCTTCTTCTGCTGGGTTTAGGCTGCCTTTGCTGTTCTGCTTCTATTTCCTTTAGGTGTGCTGTTAGATTTTGTATTTGGGATTTTTCTTGTTTCTTGAGATAGGCCTGGATTGCAATGTATTTTCCTCTCAGGACTGCCTTCGCTGCATCCCAAAGCGTTTGGATTGTTGTATTTTCATTTTCGTTTGTTTCCATGTATATTTTAATTTCTTCTCTAATTGCCTGGTTGACCCACTCATTCGTTAGTAGGGTGTTCTTTAACCTCCATGCTTTTGGAGGTTTTCCAGACGTTTTCCTGTGGTTGATTTCAAGCTTCATAGCATTGTGGTCTGAAAGTATGCATGGTATAATTTCAATTCTTGTAAACTTATGAAGGGCTGTTTTGTGACCCAGTATATGATCTATCTTGGAGAATGTTCCATGTGCACTCGAGAAGAAAGTATATTCTGTTGCTTTGGGATGCAGAGTTCTAAATATATCTGTCAAGTCCATCTGATCCAATGTATCATTCAGGGCCCTTGTTTCTTTATTGACTGTGTGTCTAGATGATCTATCCATTTCTGTAAGTGGGGTGTTAAAGTCCCCTGCAATGACCACATTCTTATCAATAAGGTTGCTTATGTTTATGAGTAATTGTTTTATATATCTGGGGGCTCGGGTATTTGGCGCATAGGCATTTATAATAGTTAGCTCTTCCTGGTGAATAGACCCTGTGATTATTATATAATGCCCTTCTTCATCTCTTGTTACAGCCTTTAATTTAAAGTCTAGTTTGTCTGATATAAGTATGGCTACTCCAGCTTTCTTTTGGCTTCCAGGAGCATGATAAATAGTTCTCCATCCCCTCACTCTCAATCTAAAGGTGTCCTCAGATCTAAAATGAGTCTCTTGTAGACAGCAAATAGATGGGTCTTGTTTTTTTATCCATTCTGATACCCTATGTCTTTTAGTTGGCGCATTTAATCCATTTACATTCAGTGTTATTATAGAAAGATATGGGTTTAGAGTCATTGTGATGTCTGTATGTTTTATGCTTGTAGTGATGTCTCTGGTACTTTGTCTCACAGGATCCCCCTTAGGATCTCTTGTAGGGCTGGTTTCGTGGTGACAAATTCCTTCAGTTTTTGTTTGTTTGGGAAGACCTTTATCTCTCCTTCTATTCTAAATGACAGACTTGCTGGATAAAGGATTCTCGGCTGCATATTTTTTCTGTTTAGCACACTGTAGATATCGTGCCAAGCCTTTCTGGCCTGCCAAGTTTCAAAGGAGAGATCAGACCCGAGTCTTATAGGTCTCCCTTTATATGTGAGGGCACGTTTATCCCTTGCTGCTTTCAGAATTTTCTCTTTATCCTTGTATTTTGCCAGTTTCACTATGATATGTCGTGCCGAAGATCGATTCAAGTTACGTCTGAAGGGAGTTCTCTGTGCCTCTTGGATTTCAATGCCTTTTTCCTTCCCCAGTTCAGGGAAGTTCTCAGCTATAATTTGTTCAAGTACCCCTTCAGCACCTTTCCCTCTCTCTTCCTCCTCTGGGATACCAATTATGCGTATATTATTTTTTTTTAGTGTATTGCTTAGTTCTCTAATTTTCCCCTCATACTCCTGGATTTTTTTATCTCTCTTTCTTTCAGCTTCCTCTTTCTCCATAACTTTATCTTCTAGTTCACCTATTCTCTCCTCTGCCTCTTCAAGCCGAGCCATTGTGGTTTCCATTTTGTTCTGCATTTCGTTTAAAGCGTTTTTCAACTCCTCGTGACTGTTCCTTAGTCCCTCGATCTTTGTGGCAAGAGATTCTCTGCTGTCCTGTATACTGTTTTCAAGCCCCGCGATTAATTTTATGACTATTATTCTAAATTCACTTTCTGTTATATTATTTAAATCCTTTTTGATCAGTTCATTAGCTGTTGTTATTTCCTGGAGATTCTTCTGAGGGGAATTCTTCCGTTTGGTCATTTTGGAGAGTCCCTTGCGTGGTGAGGACCTGCAGTGCACTTCCCCTGTGCTGTGGTGTATAACTGGAGTTAGTGGGCGGGGCCGCAGTGCGACCCGATGTCTGCCCCCAGCCCACTGCTGGGGCCACAGTCAGACTGGTGTGTGCCTTCTCTTCCCCTCTCCTAGGGGCGGGATTCACTGTGGGGCGGCGTGTCCCGTCTGGGCTACTTGCACACTGCCAGGCTTGTGTTGCTGGGGATCTGGCGTATTAGCTGGGGTGGGTAGGCAAGGTGCACGGGGGCTGGAGGGGCAGGCTTAGCTGGCTTCTCCTTAGGTGATCCACTCCAGGAGGAGCCCTGTGGCAGCGGGAGGGAGTCAGATCCGCTGCCGGAGGTTTGGCTCCGCAGAAGCACAGAGTTGGGTGTTTGCGCGGAGCAAGCAAGTTCCCTGGCAGGAACTGGTTCCCTTTGGGATTTTGACTGGGGGATGGGCGGGGGAGATGGCGCTGGCGCCTTTGTTCCCCGCCAAGCTGAGCTCTGCCGTCCGGGGGCTCGGCAGCTCTCCCTCCCTTTGTCCTCCAGCCTTCCCGCTTTCCGAGCAGAGCTGTTAACTTCTGACCTCCCAGACGCTAAGTCGCGCTTGCTGTCGGAACACAGTCCGTCCGGCCCCTCCGCTTTTGCCAGCCAGACTCGGGGGCTCTGCTTGGCCGGCGAGCCGCCCCTCCGCCCCGGCTCCCTCCCGCCGGTCCGTGGAGCGCGCACCGCCTCGCCGCCCTTCCTACCCTCTTCCGTGGGCCTCTCGTCTGCGCTTGACTCCGGAGACTCCCTTCTGCTAATCCTCTGGCGGTTTTCTGGGTTCTTTAGGCAGGTGTAGGTGGAATCTAAGTGATCGGCAGGACGCGCTGTGAGCCCCGCGTCCTCCTACGCCGCCATCTTCCGGAACCCCCTCTCTATGCTGTCGTGATTGATGTGGGGGCTAGGATGGCCTAGGTAGGCTGGTGGAGCCTTTGGAAGGTCTAGCTATTGGAGCCATTGGAAGGTCTAGGTGGACAGAAAAAAATACACACTTATAGTCTAGAGAGTTTATATAATATAGATCCCCAGTTCAATATAAGAATAAGCAGTCTGTTCTCTGAGACCGTGAAGACTATGGCAGAAGCTGACACACTCTGAGTTCGAACTCCAGCAGATACCTGTGCTCAGCGACCTGTGCCTACCCCATCGTCCCTTTCACATGTAGCTCAATGACACGGCCCCCACCATGCACACTGCTATCTGATGATGTGCAACAATTAAGCCAGAGTATCTATTTGCTTACTTAAGAAATCTGAAGTTTTAAGAGTCAAAAGCACTGAATCAATTTTCAAAGTCGACATAGTGTATTTATCACGTTATGCCTATTGGTCTTGCTACGATGAATTGATGTAAGTGCTGTGCACTGGAGAATTGGCACAACTTACCTTTCTAAATAAGGGGAAGGCTGAAATGACAAGCTGGTCTCCCCTTGAGGTGTAGAGATGCAGCTCTCTCTTAGAATAGGGCATTTTGAAGTTGGAAGACCTTTGAAAGCTGAGGGTTCATCCCAAGTGCAAAACACCTCATCCACCAAGGAGTTACGGATTAGGAACGTCAGGCCAGATGGATGAAGTGATGTCTCCAAGGCTTCGCAGCAGGGAGTTTGCACTACACACCTACGATGGTAACCCTTTGCTACCTTCCACAATCACTTTTCTTGCGTCTGAATTTTATACATCAAGCTCAGAATCATGGCAGAACCTTGGAGTGTCTTTATAATCATTGAAGGGTACGTGAAAACTGTAGAGAGAAGGCTTGCTTAGAAACGACTTCAGTTGTAAGTGGAATTTTGGAACATGGGAGTTCCAATGAGTATCAGTCCTGTATAGAGCAAAGCAAGACAAAGGTAGTAGCTGACAGAGTGCATAGACCAGGGAGTAAGTGAGCCCTGAATACACACACACAGAAGAGGACAAGCTCACGCAGGCTGATCAGGCTGACAAGGGGAAAAAAAAAAAAAACAACCACCAAAAACCAATACGAGGGACGATTATAACAGTCCACTCAGCAGTGAGCAGTGCTTTCCTCCCTTGAGCAGGCTCTGGAGAAATCATCCCAATGAATGACACCCTAGTACACAAACTGGAATCACACAGGCATGGAAGGGAGCCCCGTATACCTGGGCAAATTTACTCTGTGGTGTTCAAATGCTTCTGACGCAATTGCTCAGATTCCACTGCCACCCAGCAGTGAAGGACTATAATGCAATCATGTGAGCCACTGTAGAAGAGAACAGGATATTGTCATTACTTAATAATTCACACACAGCTGGAGCAGGCTAGTTTATGTCACAGAAGTAGGCTACAATATAATACTGTTTTCAAACTTTTGAAAACCAATCAGTGTAATCCACGATATTACCAAACTACAAAGAAAAAAAAAAGACCTTCTCAGTAGCTGTAGAAAAGAATTTTTTAAAACCCTACATCCAGGACCAGTTAAAACCCTGCAGCAAATTAGTAATACAAAGGATGTTTCTTAGTCTGATAAAGGGCATCTTCTAAAAACTTAAAGCTAATATCATGTTAATGGTCAAACTGAATACTTCCCCCTTAAGTTCAACAACAAAACAGAAGTATCTGTTTTCACCACTTCTGTACAACGTTGTAATACAGATTTGAACCAGTGGAATAAAAAATAAAAATAAATAAAAGCCACCTAGTTAGAAAGGAAGAAATAGAACTGACTTTATGCATAGAGACATTATCAAAAATCTGATGGAATGTACATATAGCCGCTAGAACTATTAAATGAGTTTAGCAGAGGTCTTTATACAAAAAAATCAACAACATATATTAGCAAGGAACAATAAAAAATTTTTAATGTTTATTTATTTGTGAGGGGGAGGTTCAGAGGGAGAGGGAGACAGCGGGTCTTAACTAGCCTCTGCGCTGACAGCAGAGAGCCCAGTGTGGGGCTCGAATTCATGAACTATGAGATCGTGACCTTAGCTGAGGTCAGACGCTTAATCGACTGAGCCACCCAGGCATCCCTACATTAAAAATCAAAGCATTTTACAGTAGTATCAAAAATATGAAGTCTCCAGAGAAAATATGTGTAAAACCTGTACACCGAAAAGCATAAACATTTTTGAGAGAAATAAAAGAATGGAAGAAATGAAGACATATATATTGTCCATAGGTTGGAAGACTCAATATTGTCAACATGCCAGTCCTCTCAAGTTGATCTATAGATTCAACACAATCCCAGTCAAAATCATTAAGATTTTGGCCTTTTTTCCCCTAAAAGTTATCCAGCTGATTCTAAATTCACAGGGAGATTCAAAAGACCTGGAATAGCCAAACCACTTTGAAAAACCAAAAGCAAAGTTGGCAAACTAACACTACCAGATTTCAAGATGTATTATAAAGTTGCAATGATCAAGAGATTGTCGTATTGGCATTAAGACAGATAATTAGATCAAGAAAACAGAAAAGACTCACATATATGTGGGCAGTTGCTTTCGGCAGAGACGCAAAAGCAGTTCACTGAAGTCTTTTCAGTAGATGGTACTAGAATAATTGGGTATCCTTATGAAAAATAAATGAACTTGATCCATACCTGCAAACAATACATACAAACAAGTATATACACTAATATGAACTCAAAGTGGACCATAGACCTATATGTGAAACCTAAAACCAGAGCACTTTGAGAAGAAAATATAGGGCAGAATGTTTGAGACCCAAAAGCATGATCTAACCTCTACATCCGTTAGGGCTCAGTTTCAAATGATTTAAAGACAATTTTTTTAATGTTTATTTATTTTTGAGAGGAAGACAGAGTGTGAGCAGGCGAGAGGCAGAGAGGGGGACACAGAATCTGAAGCAGGCTCCAGTCTCTGAGCTGTCAGCACAGAGCCTGAAGCAGGGCTCGAACTCACACTGTGGGATCATGAGCTGAGCTGAAGTCGGAAGCCTAACCGACTGAGCCACCCAGACGCCCCACAAATGATTTTTTTTAATCGTGTGTCATTTTTTCCTGCCTCTTTGCATGCCTAGAAATTCTTGATTGGATGCTAGACATTGTGTTTTTAACTTTTTTAGATTCCAGATATTTTTGTATTCCTGTAAATGTTCTTGAGCTATATTATTTTCCATTAGGTTACTTAGAATAATTTGCAACTTTTGGGTCTTGCTTTTAGATTTCTTAGGAAGGTCAAGAGCAATGCTTCATCTAGGTTTGATTATTCCTCACTGCTAAAGCAAGACCTTTCTGAGTACTGCACCCAGTGCCTCTGGCTGGTAGAAACACTCACTCTTTCCAGCCCTGTGTGAGCCCAAGCACTATTCCCTTCAATTATTTCTGGTGATTCTTTCCTTGGCCTCGTGGAGTTTTCCCACACATATGCACTGATCAGTAGTCTGTTGAGACTTTCAGGGGACTCTCTGAGGATTTCTGGGGCACTCTCTTTGTGTACAGCTCCCTCCTTTCTGGGACTCTCTCCCACTGACTCTAGCCACCTTGTTCTCCCTGGATTTTCAGGCCCCTCTCCTCCACTCAGAGATTTGATCGAGCTCTACCTGTTTTCCCTCTCTGCACTGCATCCTGGAAATTCTTTTAAAGCAGTGAGCTTCAGCAATCCTAGCACTCATCTTGTTTGTTTCTGTCTTTCAGGATTTGCTATCCATCACTATCTGATATCCAGGTTCATGAAAGCCACTCTTTCATATATATTTTGTTTTTTTGTTTTTTTCTGGAGGCTTTAGATGGAGAGTTAATCCCATACTTGTCATTGTTTCTTGGGTAGAAGTGGAAATTCTCCCATTGCTCCTATTTAATCCCCCAGAAACAATTTCTATTTAAATAGAAACAATTTAATCCCCCAGAAACAGGTACCTCACTTAAAAGAAGAGGAAATAGAATAACAGACATCTCATATGTCTCAGAAACATTAGGGAGAGCTCTGTAATAATCGTCACCTTTGCACTCAGGACTTCCCTAGGTATGGATACAACATTTGTAGAGTTCCTCTCTCCCTGCCCCTAACCCGCTTATACTCTCTCTCAAAAATGAATAAGCATTAAAAAAAAACTTTAAATAAAAAAAGAAAAGAAAAGTACATTTCTAGACTTTGAGGCATGCCCTTCCAAACATAATTCAGCCTAGATTCATCAAACAGTAGCGGAGGAGGGGTCCCTTTATCACAGTACCCACAGAAGGAAAGTACAAGAATGTATAGGAGTTGATGAGACAGTGCCCACAGTCCAGTTTGTTAATGATGTAGGGGATGTGGGTTTTGAATGATGAGGGTAAACCAAAGGATGCTGAGACAGGGTAGAACACGATTTTGCAGGTGCATGAGAAAGCCCTTCGGGCAGATTATCTTGCAGTCCTTAATTCTGCGATTAATTTTACATGAAATCAGCCATATGATACCTCCCTGAAAATTGGGCAGCAGCCTCCTCTTCACTGGCTTCCAGGACTTTGCAGGTATCAAAAAGGGAAGCGTCACAGGCATTTTGTGCACGCAACGTTTCAGTGAATATTTCTGAACTAATACCCAGCTGTTGCTAGCTCTGCCCTCAATGCCAGTATGCACATCTGCACCTATAGCTATAATTTGGATAATCTCAGTATAAAATTGATATCCATAATAATAAATCGTAAAGGGGCACCTGCATGGCTCAGTAGGATAAATGTCTGACTTCAGCTCAGGTCACGATCTTGCGGTTTGTGGGTTCTATCCCCGCATCACGCTCTGTGCTGGCAGCATGAAGCCTAGAGCCTGCTTTGGATTCTGTGTGTCCCTTTCTCTGTGTCCCTCCCCCGCTCGCACTCTGTCTGTATCTCTCTCAAAAATGAATAAACATTAAAAAAAATTTTTTTTAAAGACGTAGTTAAACAGGTACCTCAGAGCCACACCCATAAAAGATTAGATATGTATAATTTTAAGGAAATTTCCAGCCCCCCAAAATGTTTGCTTTACACACTGGTTTACCAGTGGGTCATGGCAGTTGTATACAACACAGCGTCCCCAACACTGTTAAGTGAGGGGGATGGCAATGTGATAGGGAGGGAGTACAGGGGGCTTAAAAGTATTGGGGGGGCACTACCTTTGTTTCTCGTTCTTCAGGGTTTCCAGTCTATGGCACAAGGCCTTTTGTCTAATTATTTCTAGTTTGCTTAGCATTTAGATCCCAACCCAATTGGGATTGATGGCCAATTGGGTTGACTTTTCTTCCATAGGAGTTTGTACCAGTAACAGGGAAAATAACATTGTCATGCAGCTGCCTTTGAAATAAAAGGTAGTGTGTTACTTTTATAATAAAAGGGGACTTATGTGAGAACACCATTTGCAGCTGGAACCCTGTGACCTTTCTAGAGATGTTGAAGGTCAGGAAAATAGCCAGGAAGGCCGGCCCATCCTTGGCATCTTCCCTAGACCCATCATGTGGGGTAGCTGTGTGGCTTCTCACACCATCGGGCTTCTGCTCCACATGGCTCCAGGCCGCTTTTCCCTGGCCAGTCCCAGCTGGCGGCATGATTCCACATCCCTGATACACAGGGACGTGTGAGCTCTCCAGATCCGGGCTGGATTGTAGGCACTGGGGTTAGGCACTCACTTTGCTACATTGGCTGGCACCTGGGGTGGACTTCACCAGCCATGAAGGTGATGGCAAGCCTTCTGATCAGCACAAGGGCCCGTTCTGCCCAGGGGATCAACAGCACAGCTCTTTGTGCCCTTTATCACAGCATGTCCTTAATATTGTCTCAGTTAAGGAACTGTTCCCTGGTGACAAGGAGCAGTTTACTGTGGATAAAATGGTAGGAAGAATGAAGATGTCACCTTGGGCCTTCAGAAAGGTAGTGATACCTGTGCATGTGTCACAGGCCTGTTGTCACCCTTAAACTGGCCCTACCACGAGGCTGAAACCGTATGAGATAGTCTTCATCCCTCTTCTCAGTGACCATGCAGAGCTTTGAGGCAGTCGAACATCTCAAATGGGAGACAACGGGGAACGTGAGGTGCTGAGTACAGCTGGGACTTAGGATTGACAGATACTCAGCTTCCAAAGGGAATTCCTGAGGGCTTAGCTGATGCAGACTCTGTGTGAAACATTTGAAAAGGCTGATGCGGGGGTGCCTGGGTGGCCCCGTTGGTTTAGTGTCCAACTTCGGCTCAGGTCACGATCCCGCAGCTCGTGGGTTCGAGCCCTGCATTGGGCTCTGTGCTGACAGCTCAGAGGCCTGGAGCCTGCTTCGGACTCTGTCTCTGCCTCTCTCTGCCCCTCCCCCACTCGCACACTGTCTCTTTCTCTCTCAAATATAAATAAGGATTAAGAATTTTTTTTAAAAAAAGAAAAGGCTGGAGTGCCTGGGTAGCTCAGTCAGTTAAGCGTCCAACTTCGGCTCAGGTTATGATCTCGCAGTCCGTGAGTTCGAGCCCCACGTCGGACTCTGTGCTGACAGCTCGGAGCCTGGAGCCTGCTTCAGATTCTGTGTCTCCCTCTCTCTCTGACCCTCCCCCGTTCATGCTCTGTCTCTCTCTGTGTCAAAAATAAATAAACGTTAAAAAAATTTTTTTTTAATAAAAAAAGAAAGGCTGATGAACCATCAGGCTCCTTTGATGTAAAGCTGGGCAGCCTCATTTCCCATCTCAGCTAGGCATCCCATGACAATGGAAACCATCTGTGACATCCAGAGAAGTCTGAAAAATTGGTTATGTTTTCTGCAAAGTCTATCCAGCAGGCTCACAGCAGAACCATTGAAGCTTATATTCCTCCACCATGTCTTGTCAATATTTCTCCAGCATATCCAACAACCAAATGTGCTCAGACCCATCTTCTGCCTTCCCCAAAACTCTCTCTCTCTCTCTCTCTCTCTCTCTCTCTCTCTCTCTCTCCCCCTCTCTCTCCCTCTCTCTAGCTTTCTTCTTGGCATCCTTTTTTGGGTATTCCTCCCCCCCCCCCCTGAAAATAATTCCTGTGTCTCTAAATATTTAAATCCACCCCATCATTCAAGAGTTTTTCGTATTACATCTGAATTCATTATCCCGATAAGCATAACAGCGCCCTCCCCACTCCCCAGAAACTGACCAGATAGACCCATCATCCTTCTTGGAAAGTAAGGGAGGGAGAAGCGATGTGGTCCCTTATAAGTTAGCATGAATCTCCCTTTTTGTCTTTTTTAAATAAATATACCTCAAGGTGAAAGACAACCACACTCCTCTTGCGCTCTGTGGTTCATCAACCCGATTTCCAGTGGAGAAATGAACACACGTGGCCTAGTCTGTAAAGGATGAATTTTTGTTTTCTTTGGTTATTCTGCAGTGCTTGGTTTTCTCCAAAGTCCTCAGATGCTAGGATTGCATCCTTTCAGTTTCTGAACATTATCTTTGATTTGTAATACCTAAAAGACTTTCAGCCTCAATACACCAAAAATGTGCTCACACAGAGGCATTTGGGATTGTAAGCAAAAGTACAAATATATATTGTTTTTCTCATTTATAATTATAGACATTTAAAAAGTGATGGTCATGGGGCACCTGGGTGACCCAGTCAGTTAAGCATCCGACTTCAGCTCAGGTCAGGATCTCATGTTTCATGAGTTTGAACCCTGCGTCGGGCTCTGTGCTGACAGCTCAGAGCCTGGAGCCTGCTTCGGATTCTGTGTCCCCCCCCTCTCTGCCTCTCCCCCACTTACACTATGTCTCTCTTGGTCTCTCAAAAATAAACTTTAAAAAATAATAAATAAAAGTAAATAATAAGTGATGGTCACAAGGCGGAAATGAATGTTTCACATCGACTTCTGTTCCTTTTCTTTTTTGGGGAAAAACTGGGTGGATTTGTACCCTGAGAGTTCATCAGCCTTTGGTGTGTGTGAGGCCAGGCATGTATCAAATAGCTCATCCATAACATCCAATTTTAGGAAGAACGCCAAGAAATCTCGGCTGCCAAGACAAAATAAAGACTTGCCTTTTGTGCATTTGCAGTGCAGGTAAAATGAAGTCTGTTCTCATTTCCTGCCATCCCATCAGCAAAGGCGGTTTTAACAGCGGGCAACCTGAAACAACCAATGCACCCGGGACACAGACCTGACATGCCGAGCCCCGTTGTGCCCAGTGCACTGGGGTATGCACACCTAAGAAGGGGGTTCGGCCACAATATCCCAGGGAGCCTTGGCAGTGGGTTGAATGACATGCCCTTGTTACTCTGTTAACAGCCCTCCAAGCAGGCCCCTTGGGTTACTGGTTGTTCCTTCACTCTTACTGAAACAGAGTTTCTCAACAGTGGCACATTCTATTACCGTATACTGCAGGTAGAATGCCTTCCTGGAAACTTGAAAAATAACAGTGCATCCAAAATAATAGAAGATGAGAACGTCTGATGTTGCAACCTTTGAAGTAGGAAATAACGGAAGCTTAGGGGCAGGAGAGCAAAACCACGTGACTTCTATTAGAGAGCATAGTGCCTGTGGGGCCAGCACAGAAGATAGCGCATCGATGAAGGGGTTTGGCAGCTCAAAGTGAGAGGTGATGCTGAGTGGGACCAGAGCCACACCAATGCAGGTGCTGGAAAGACCCTTGAGAACCACTCCATCCCCAGTCGTGAAAACCTTGTTCCAGGAGCTGGGTTAGCCAACCAAGTGTGGGAGCAGGGCACCGATGAGGCTCTACAATCAGGCTCTGTAATGCTGTATTGATTGTGAAGTTCAGCAAAGCTCTCATATTGGATCCAACCCATGTTGCCCTGATTATTGAAATGAGGTGGGGGGGGGGGTGGTAAGCGGACAAGAAAAGAGAAGACCTTTTAAGTTGTGTGGCTCCATCTGTTTATTTTTCCCAGCTTTATTGAGATATAACTGACGTAACGTTGTGTGAATTGAAGGTTTACAAGGTGACGGTTTGATATACTTACATTTTGGAAAATGACCGACCACCCGCTTCATCTAGTCACATAGTTACCATTTCTTGTTTGTGATGAGAACATTCAAGATCGACTCTCTTAGCAATTTTCAAGTACACGATAGTATCGTTTACCAAAGTCACTATGCTGTACGTTATATCCCTAGAAACATCTGTCTTATAATTGACACTTTGTATGCTTTGACCAAGTTCTCCCCCATTTCACCCTTCCCCCCTGGGCCCTGGTAACCATTCTGTTCTCCCTTTCCATGACTTTGAGTTTTTTTAGAGTCCAAATATGAGTGAGATCACACAGGATTTGTCTTTTTCTGTCTAAGTTACTCCGCTTAGCATAAAGCCCTGGAGGTCCATCCGTGTTGTCACAAAAGGCAGGATTTCGTTCTTTCGTATGGCTGAATAATATTCCCGCCTGTGTGCGCGCTCGTGTGTGTGTGGGGGGAGGGGGCACATCTTTATCCATCCATTTGTAGACAGACATTTCGGTTGTTTCCATATCTTGACTACTATGAATAATGCGGCAGTCAATATCAGATGCAGATCTCTCTGTCTGATACCGTGGTTTCATTTCCTGTAGAAATATACCCAGTAGTTGAATTGATGGATTATACGGTAGTTCTGTTTTTTAACTTCTTGAGGGAACTTCGTACTGCTGTGCACAGTATGGACAGTGTTGGCTGCACCCGTTTGTGTTCCCACCAGCAGTGCGTGTGGATTCCTGTTTCTCCACATCCTCACCAACACCTGTCATCTCTTGTTTTCTTGGGGAGTGTCACTCTCACAGGTGTAAGGTGGTACCTCGTTACGGTTTTGGTTTGCATTTCGCTGATGAGCAGCGACGTTGAGCATCTTTTCGTGTGCCTGTTGTCCACCTATATGTCTTTGGAACCCCGTCTCTTTTCCTGTCCCCACCCACCAAATGTCTATGATGGGCTTGTGGGTATGAGAGGCTCCTGGTGGTGGGCTTGGGAATTAAATGAGCATCCTCAGGGTGGAGAGTTCTAAAAGTCACGTATGCACTTCCCTTGGGAGTCAACACTGTAGAGCAATGAGTGTGATGTCAATTCCAGGCCACAGTATGGAGCACTTTACGTACTTGCTGCCTTCTGCGTACTAAGGAGACAAGGGATGACTTAGATACATCGTATGGTACCCCAGAGGGTAGAAATGAGAACAGCTGATATGCCTCCTACGAAGACAGATTTTAACTTAATATTATAAAACCTGTTTGCGATGCCTGGGTAGCTTAGTCGGTTAAGCGTCTGACTTCAGCTCGGGTCGTGACTTCATGGTTCCTGAGTTCTAGCCCCACATGGGGCTCTATGCTGACGGCTCGCAGCCTGGAGCTGCTTTGGATTCTCTGTGTGTGCTGATCTGTCTGCCTCACCCCCGCTTCTGCCGTCTCTCAAAAATGAATAAATGTTAAAAAAAAATTTTTTAAATAAAGAAAACAAGTTTAAAAATGTTGTTGGGGCGCCTGGGTGGCTCAGTCAGCTGAGCGTCTGACTTCAGCTCGGGTCATGGTCTCGCAGTTCACGAGTTTGAGCCCCGTGTCGGGCTCTGTGCCAACAGCTCGGAACCTGGGGCCTGCTTCCGATTCTGTGTCTCCCCCTCTCTCTACCCCTCCCCTGCTCACACTCTCTCTCTCTAAAATAAACGTCAAAAAAAAAAAGAAAAAAAAAGAAAAAATGATGTTAATTATCTGTGGGATGTTACAATATATTGAATCCTGACTTCGCTTTCTAGAATGTTCTAGATGAGATATCTGTATTTTGGCTTATCTGCCTCAAGTTTGCTTTAAATGCTTCTCCTTTGTGCTCCATCCTGTTTCTAGAATGT
>NW_026058414.1:0-35041 GCF_023721935.1 Panthera uncia
CTTCTTACGGAGGTGAAATTCTCCGTATAGACCATCCTTCTTACGGAAGTGAAATTCTCCGTATAGACCATCCTTCTTACAGAGGTGAAATTCTCCATCAGGTTTATTGCTGGAGCTCTTCGTCCTCACTAACAATATTTTTCACAGACTATCTCCGGTAGCATCAAGAAGTGCATCGTTACTCTCTTAGAGTGTTCTATGCCTACACCCATGACGGTGTGGACTTACATTGTTGGATATTGTCTTCAAGTCTTCTCTCTCTGGTATTGAATTCATTGGGGAGGAAAAAAGACGACTGGATTCAAAGAAAAGAATTACTCTTTCAATTCTAAATGGTCGTATACACATATGCCTGTCCCGTTTCTTTTATGAAACCAACCCAAGACATCCCAGAGACTAAAAAACAAAGAAATGTTATCACTGATGAAACTAGAGATCCCCTAGAGGATCTCCTAGATTCCTAGATCACAGTAGGTGCAGAAAGATGGCTAAGTGCATGAGACATTTCTTGACAACGATAGACGACACCAAGAGAAGACACCTTTTTTCTGCGTAACTCAGAGTTCTCCAAAGTGGGCAGCACCCGTTGAAAGGAAAAGCAATGATTCCTTGCTTACACGAGTCAGATCAATGTCCATAGGCTGCTTTGGGAAGCCTCCTTACATCATGTTTCTGTCACGGCACAGGACAGGAGGTGGGGGTAGTCATTAACAAAAAAAGCCTGAAGGCAGTCTTTACCCAGAGCAGACTATGTTTGGCAAAGGGAGGAGAAACCGACACGTGTCACCTAGTCATGCAATCACTAATCTGTAGTGCAGATAAGCTCAAGATGCAATGCCCACTTGCAAACATTCGGCATGAGCCCAGATAACTTGCTTTCAGGCCGGACAAGGCTGAGCCATGGTGCAGGTGCAGTTAAGAAAACCCTCCAAGGCACAGCCTGGAACTTAAGCTGCCCATTGCTTTCGCTCCTTCTGCCTACTCTCCCAGATTTTGCTCATGTACCTCGGTCCAGATAGACATCTCCTCCTTCTAACATGAGACACAATACTGCTTGAAAAGGTGGTAGCCAGCCATGGGTCTTGAAAAAGATTCTGTAAGGAAAAACAGAACAGCCTAAGATCAGTGAAGACATACTACCCAGCAGCCAAAACTGGGAACAGACCCCTGTGCAACAAATCAAATAGGTGGAAAAAAAATCTTGCTTCTCTGAAATGAGAATTTAAGGAAGAGATATATGGCATTAAGGAAAAACTGATAATACATTACATGGGAATTAAAAGTAAGGGGGCAGAGCCTCAGAAATAAATGACAATGAAAAGTAAGTATGAGAGAGACAGAGACAGAAAGAGATTGAGAGACAGAGAGGAGAGATGGGGCCATCAGTGAAACTGGTGCCGTACCAAGATTCAGCAATGAATGGGACATCAAGACATATTCAAATGTATGATTCAAGGTAAAATTTCCAGAATACAGAGAAATTTGAATTTGCAGACCAAAAAGTAGCACAGTGAAGCCCAAAGCTGTACTTCTGTAGGTCAATTAACAAATATTCTAGTAAGTTAGTGGTATTTTAAGTGTTGTAAAGAACTCTGTGGAAATTCAGGGGAAAAAAAATCTAGGAATGTAAGATTTGTCTGTGAGACACAAAGTACTAGAAGACAGTGGAACGATATATAAAAAGTCTTCAAAGAAAGCCTATGTGTTCCAAAAATGTAATCAAAACTGCCCATAAATTTAAAAGGGTAGTAGTATGTGCAAACATACAATTCAGGGGATGTATGTTTATGATGAAAACTGGCAGAGAGAGGTCGAATGCCCACCAACCCAGAGCAGCAGTGTGCAGGATTCACGGCAGACTGACTTGATGTCATGGTCACTGTAGTCCTTGTCCTGAGGGGGCAGCCCAGTGCCACATAACTTTTTTGGAGTGGAGTATGGAACATCAGATTTATACTGATTGCACTGGGTTGGCCACCATACCTCTCATGAACAGTGACGTAGCAGGTACCTGACCAGCTACACTGGAGGCCTTGCTCGTGTTACAGATCAAAACCCATTGATGACCAGACGCCAGCCTCCCCTGGCGTGGCTAACTGCAGCTGGGAGGCTGGGACGTCTGGAGGCAATCAGCTATACTTGCCCTTCTGCAGCCCCAGGAAGCAAGAGGGAGACCAAATGAGAACAGAGAGTGAAGAGGTCACAGGATAAATGAGCACCCCCAAAAGAGGTATAAAGATTGCTTGGCAGTGAATAGCCATTCCAGTCCAATTATGCTCAAGCCATTACAGCACATGATGTTGAATGCATACGGATGTTGATCCTATCAAGCTCATTTTATTTTATTTATTTTATGAAATTTATTGTTAAATTGGTTTCCATACAACACCCAGCGCTCATCCCAACAGGCACTCTCCTCAATGCCCATCACCCCACTTTCCCCTCCCTCCCACCCCCCAACAACCCTCAGTTTATTCTCAGTTTTTAAGAGTCTCTTATGATTTGGCTCCCTCCGTCTCTAACTTTTTTCTTTCCTTCCCTCCCCCATGGTCTTCTGTAAAGTTTCTCATGATCCACAGAGAGTGAAAACATATGGTATCTGTCTTTCTCTGTATGACTTATTTCACTTAGCATCACACTCTCCAGTTCCATCCACATTGCTACAAAAGGCCATATTTCATTCTTTCCCATTGCCATGTAGTATTCCATTGTGTATATAGACCACAATTTCTTTATCCATTCGTCAGTTGATGGACATTTAGGCTCTTTCCATAATTTGGCTACTGTTGAAAGTGCTGCTAAAAACATTAGGGTGTGTGTGCCCCTATGCATCAGCACTCCTGTATCCCTTGGGTAAATTCCTAGCAGTGCTATTGCTTGGTCATAGGGTATATCTATTTTTAATTTTTTGAGGAACCTCCACAGTTTTCCAGAGCGGCTGCACCAGTTTGCATTCCCACTAACAGTACAAGAGGGTTCCCATTTCTCCACATCCTCGCCAGCATCTATAGTCTCCTGATATTTCATTTTAGCCACTCTGACTAGCGTGAGGTGGTATCTCAGTGTGGTTTTGATTTGTATTTCCCTGATGAGGAGTGATAGTGAGCATCTTTTCATGTGCCTTTGGCCATCTGGATATCTTTAGAGAAGTGTCTATTCATGTTTTCTGCCCATTTCTTCACTGGATTATTTGTTTTTTGGGGAGTGGAGTTTGGTGAGTTAATTATAGATTTTGGATACTAGCCCTTTGTCCGATATGCCAGTTGCAAATATCTTTTCCCATTCCGTCGGTTTCCTTTTAGTTTTGTTGATTGTTTCCTTTGCAGTGCAGAAGCTTTTTATTTTCATTAGGTCCCAATAGTTCATTTTTGCTTTTAATTCCCTTGCCTTTGGGGATGTGTCAAGTAAGAAATTGCTGCGACTGAGGTCAGAGAGGTCTTTTCCTGCTTTCTCCTCTAGGGTTTTGATGGTTTCCTGTCTCACATTCAGGTCCTTTATCCATTTTGAGTTTATTTTTGTGAGTGGTGTAAGAAAGTGGTCTAGTTTCATTCTTCTGTGTGTTGCTGTCCAGTTTTCCCAGCACCATTGGTTAAAGAGACTGTCTTTTTTCCATTGGATATTCTTTCCTGCTTTGTCAAAGATCAGTTGGCCATACTTTTGTGGGTCTAATTCTGGGTTTTCTATTCTATTCCATTGGTCTATGTGTCTGTTTTTGTGCCAATACCATGCTGTCTTGATGATTACAGCTTTGTAGTAGAGGCTAAAGTCTGGGATTGCGATGCCTCCCGCTTTGGTCTTCTTCTTCAATATTACTTTGGCTATTCAGGGACTTTTGTGGTTCCATACAAATTTTAGGATTGCTTGCTCTTCCTTTGAGAAGAATGCTGGTGCAATTTTGATTGGGATTGCATTGAATGTGTAGATTGCTTTGAGTAGTCTTGACATTTTAACAATATTTATTCTTCCAACCCATGAGCATGGAATGTTTTTCCATTTCTTTGTATCTTCTTCAATTTCCTTCATAAGATTTCTGTAGTTTTCAGCATACAGATCTTTGACATCTTTGGTTAGGTTTATTCCTAGGTATTTTATGCTTCTTGGGGCAATTGTGAATGTGATCAGTTTCTTTATTTGTCTTTCTGTTGCTTCATTATTAGTATATAAGAATGCAACTGATTTCTGTACATTAATTTTGTATCCTGCAACTTTGCTGAATTCATGTATCAGTTCTAGCAGACTTTTGGTGGAGTCTGTCAGGCTTTCCATGTATAATATCATGTCATCTGCAAAAAGTGAAAGCTTGACTTCATCTTTCCAATTCTGATGACTTTGATTTCCTTTTGTTGTCTGATTGCTGATGCCAGAACTTCCAACACTATGTTAAACAACAGCAGTGAGAGTGGACATCCCTGTCGTGTTCCTGATCTCAGGGCGAAAGCTCTCAGTTGTGGGCTTTTCATAAATGGCTTTCATGATGTGTAAGTATGTTCCTTCTATCCCAGCTTTCTCGGGGGGGTTTGTTAAGAAAGGATGCTGAATTTTGTCAAAAGCTTTTTCCGCATCGATTGACAGGATCATATTGTTCTTATCTTTTCTTTTATTAATGTGATGTATCACATTGATTGACTTGCGAATGTTGAACCAGCCCTGCAGCCTGGGAATGAATCCCTCTTGATCATGGTGAATAATTCTTTTTATATGCTGTTGAATTCTATTTGCTCATATCTTGTTGAGAATTTTTGCATCCATATTCATCAGGGATATTGGCCTGTAGTTCTCTTTTTTTGCTGGGTCTCTGTCTGGTTTGGGAATCAAAGTAATGCTGGCTTCATAGAATGAGTCTGGAAGTTTTCCTTCCCTTTCAATTTTTTTGGAACAGCTTGAAAAGGATAGGTATTATCTCTGCTTTAAATGTCCGGTAGAATTCCCCATGGAAGCCATCTGGTCCTGGACTCTTATTTGTTGGGAGATTTTTGATAACTGACTCAATTTCTTTGCTGGTTATGGGTCTGTTCAAGTTTTCTATTTCTTCCTGTTTGAGTTTTGGAAATGTGTGGGTGCTTAGGAATTTGTCCATTTCTTCCAGGTTGTCCAGTTTGTTGGCATATAATTTTTCATAGTAGTCCCTGATAATTGCTGTATTTCTGAGGGATTGGTTGTAATAATTCCATTTTCATTCATGATGTTATCTATTTGGGTCATCTCCCTTTTCTGTTTGAGAAGCCTGGCTACAGGTTTATCGATTTTGTTTATTTTTTCAAAAACAACTCTTGGTTTCATTGATCTGCTCTACTGTTTTTTTAGATTCTATATTGTTTTTTTCTGCTCTGATCTTCATTATTTCTCTTCTTCTGCTGGGTTTGGGGTGTCTTTGCTGTTCTGGTTCTGTTTCCTTTAGGTGTGCTGTTAGATTGTGTATTTGGGATTTTTATTGTTTCTTGAGATAGGCCTGGATTGCAACGTATTTTCCTCTCGGGACTGCCTTCGCTGCATCCCAAAGCATTTGGATTGTTGTATTTTCATTTTCATTTGTTTCCATATATTTTAAAATTTCTTCTCTAATCGCCTGGTTGATCCATTCATTCTTTAGTAGGGTGTTCTTTAACCTCCATGTTTTTGGAGGTTTTCCAGACTTTTTCCTGTGGTTGATTTCAAGTTTCATAGCATTGTGGTCTGAAAGTATGCATGGTATGATTTCAATTCTTGTATACTTATGAAGGGCTGTTTTGTGACCCAGTATGTGATCTCTCTTGGAGAATGTTCCATGTGCACTCGAGAAGAAAGTACATTCTGTTGCTTTGGGATGCAGAGTTCTAAATATATCTGTCAAGTCCATCCGATCCAATGTATCATTCAGGGCCCTTGTTTCTTTATTGATACTGTGTCTAGATGATCTATCCATTGATGTAAGTGGAGTATTAAGTCCCCTGCAATTACCACATTCTTAGCAATAAGGTTGCTCATGTTTCTGATTAATTGTTTTATATATTTGGGGGCTCCCATATTTGGTATACAGGCATTTATAATTGTTAGCTCTTCATGATAGATAGACCCTGTAATTATTATATAATGCCCTTCTTCATCTCTTGTTACAGCCTTTAATTTAAAGTCTAGTTTGTCTAAGTATGGCTACTCCAGCGTTCTTTTGAGTCCTAGTAGCATGATAGATAGTTCTCACTTTCAATCTGAAGGTGTCCTCAGGTCTAAAATGAGTCTCTTGTAGACAGCAAATAGATGGGTCTTTTTTTTATCCATTCTGATACCCTATGTCTTTTGGTTGGAGCATTTAGTCCATTTACATTCAGTGTTATTATAGAAAGATATGGGTTTAGAGTCATTGTGATGTGTGTAGGTTTCATGCTTGTAGTGATGTCTCTAGTACTTTGTGGTCCTTGCAACATTTAATGCACAGAATCCCCCTTAGGATCTCTTCTGGGGCTGGTTTAGTGGTGATGAATTCCTTCAGTTTTTGTGTGTTTGGGAAGACCTTTATTTCTTCTATTATGAATGACAGACTTGCTGGATAAAGGATTCTCAGCTGCATAGTTTTTCTGTTCATCACATTGAAGATTTCCTGCCATTCCTTTCTGGCCTGCCAACTTTCAGTAGATAAGTCTGCCTCTAGTCTTATGGGTCTCCCTTTATATGTTGGAGTGCATTTATCCCTAGCTGCTTTCAGAATCTTCTCTTCATCCTTGTATTTTGCCAGTTTCACTATGATATGTCCTGCAGAAGATCCATTCAAGTTACATCTGAAGGGAGTTCTCTGTGCCTCTTGGGTTTCAATGCCTTTATCCTTCCCCAGATCAGGGAAGTTCTCGGCTATGATTTGTCCAAGTACACCTTCAGCCCCTTTCTCTCTCTCTGCTTCTTCTGGAATTGTGGTGATATGAATATTGTTCCGCTTCATTGCATCACTTAGTTCTCTAATTCTCCCCTCATACTCCTGAATTTTTTAATCTCTCATTTTAACAGCTTCCTCTTTTTCCATAATTTTATCTTCTTTTTTTTTAATTTTATTTTTTATTTTTTAAAATTTATATCCAAATGAGTTAGCATATACTGCAACAATGATTTCAGGAGTAGATTCCTTAGTGCCCCTTACCCATTTAGCCAATCCCACCTCCCACAACCCCTCCAGTAACCCTGAGTTTGTTCTCCTTATTTATGAGCCTCTTCTGTTTTGTCCCCCTCCCTGTTTTTATTGTTTTTGTTTCCCTTCCCTTATGTTCATCTGTTTTGTCTCTTAAAGTCCTCATATGAGTGAAGTCATATGATTTTTGTCTTTCTCTGACTAATTTCACTTCGCATAATACCCTCTGGTTCCGTCCACCTAGTTGCAAATGGCAAGATTTCATTCTTTTTGATTGCCGAGGAATACTCCATTGTATACATATACCACATCTTCTTTATCCATTCATCCATCGATGGACATTTGGGCTCTTTCCATACTTTGGCTATTGTTGATAGTGCTGCTATTAACATGGGGATGCATGTGTCCCTTTAAAACAGCACACCTGCATCCTGTGGATCAATGCCTAGTAGTGCAATTGCTGGGTTGTAGGGTAGTTTTATGTTTCATTTTTTGAGGAACCTCCATACTATTTTCCAGAGTGGCTGCACCAGCTTGCATTGCCACCAACAGTGCAAAAGAGATCCTCTTTCTCCGCATTCTTGCCAATATCTGTTGTTGCCTAAGTTGTTAATGTTAGCCATTCTGACAGGTGTGAGGTGGTATCTCATTGTGGTTTTGATTTGTATTTCCCTGATGATGAGTGATATTGAGCATTTTTTCATGTTTTGGTTGGCCATCTGGATGTCTTCTTTGGGGAAGTGTCTATTCATGTCTTTTGCCCATTTCTTCACTGGATGATTTGTTTTTTGGGTGTTGAGTTTGATAAGTTCTTTATAGATTTTGGATACTAACCCTTCATCTGATATGTCGTGTCCAAATAACTTCTCCCATTCTGTCAGTTGTCTTTTAGTTTTGCTGATTGTTTCCTTCGTTGTGCAGAAGCTTTTTATTTTGATGAGGTCCCAGTAGCTCATTTTTGCTTTTGTTTCCCTTGCCTCTGGAGATGTGTTCAGTAGGAAGTTGCTGCGGCCAAGATCAAACAGGTTTTTGCCTGCTTTCCCCTCGAGGATTTTGATGGCTTCCTGTCTTACATTTAGGTCTTTCATCCATTTTAAGTTTATTTTTGTGTATGGGGTAAGAAAGTGGTCCAGGTTCATTCTTCTGCATGTCTCTGTCCAGTTTTCCCAGCACCACTTGCTGAAGAGACTGTCTTTATTCCATTGGATATTCTTTCCTGCTTTGTCAAAGATAAGTCGGCCATATGTTTGTGGGTCCATTTCTGGGTTCTCTGTTCTGTTACATTGATCTGAGTGTCTGTTCTTGTGCCATTACCATACTGTCTTGATGGTTACAGCTTTGTAGTATAGCTTGAAGTCTGGGGTAGTGTTGCCTCCTGCTTTGGTTTTCTTTTTCAAGATTGCTTTGGCTATTCGGGGTCTTTTCTGGTTCCATACAAATTTTAGGATTATTTGTTCTAGCTCTGTGAAGAATGCTGGTGTTACTTTGATAGGGATTTCATTGAATACGTAGATTGCTTTGGGTAGTATCGACATTTTCACAGTATTTGTTCTTCCTATCCAGGAGCATGGGATCTTTTTCCATTTTTTTGTGTCTTCTTCAATTTCTTTCATAAGCTTTCTATAGTTTTCAGCATATAGATTTTTCACCTCTTTGGTTAGATTTATTCCTAGGTATTTTATGGTTTTTTTGTGCAACTGGAAATGGGATCGATTCCTTGATTTCTCTTTCTGTCGCTTCATTGTTGGAGTATAGGAATGCAACCGATTTCTGTGCGTGGATTTTATATCTTGCAACTTTAGTGAATTCATGAATCAATTCTAGCAGTTTTTTGGTAGGATCTTTAGGGTTTTCCATATAGAAGATCATGTCACCTGCGAAGAGTGTAAGTTTGACCTCCTCCTGGCCTATTTGGATGCCTTTTATTTCTGTGTGTTGTCTGATTGCAGAGTCTAAGACATCCAATACTATGCTGAATAACAGTGGTGAGAGTGTACATCCTTGTCTTGTTCCTGACCTCAGGGGGAAAGCTGTCAGTTGTTCCCCATGGAGGATGATATTAGTGTTGGGTCGTTCATATATGGCTTTTATGATCTAGAGGTATGCTCCTTCTATCCCTACTTTATTGAGGGTTTTTATCAAGAAAGGATGCTGTATTTTGTCAAATGCTTTCTCTGCATCTGTTGAGAGGATCATATGGTTCTTGTCCTTTATTTTATTGATGTGATAATCACGGTAATTGTTTTGCGGATATTGAACCAGCCCTGCCTCCCAGGTAGAAATCCCACTTGGTCGTGGTGAGTAATTTTTTTAATGTATTGTTGGATCCGGTTGGCTAATATCTTGCTGAAGATTTTTGCATCCATGTTCATCAGGGAAATTGGTCTATACTTCTCTTTTTAGTGGGGTCTCCTTCTGGTTTTGGAATCAAGGTAATGCTGGCTTCATAGAAAGAGTTTGGAAGTTTTCCTTCCATTTCTATTTTTTTGGAACAGTTTCAAGAGAATAGGTGTTAACTCTTCCTTAAATGTTTGGTACAATTCCCCTGGAAAGCCGTCTGGCCCTGAACTTTTGTTTTTTGGCAGATTTTTGATTACTAATTCGATTTCCTTACTGGTTATGGGTCTGTTCAAATTTCCTATTTCTTCCTGTTTCAGTTTTGGTAGTGTATATGTTTCTAGGAATTTGTCCATTTCTTCCAGATTGCCCATTTTATTGACATATAATTGCTCATAATATTCTCTTATTATTGTTTTTATTTCTGTTGTGTTGGTTGTGATTTCTCCTCTTTCATTCTTGATTTTACTTATTTGGGTCCTTTCCTTTTTCTTCTTGATCAAACTGGCTAGTGGTTTATCAATTTTGTTAATTCTTTCAAAGAACCAGCTTCTGGTTTCATTGATCTGTTCTAGTGGTTTTTTTTGGTTTTGGTAGCATTAGTTTCTGCTCTAATCTTTGTTATTTCCTGTCTTCTGCTGGTTTGGGGTTTTATTTGCTGTTCTTTTTCCAGCTCCTTAAGGCGTAAGGTTAGGTTGTGTATCTGAGATCTTTTTTCCTTCTTTAGGAAGACCTGGATTGCTATATACCTTCCTCTTATGACCGCCTTTGCTGTGTCCCAGAGTTTTTGGGTTGTGGTGTTATCATTTAAATTGGCTTCCATATACTTTTTAATTTCGTCTTTAACTTGTTGGTTAGCCCATTTCATTCTTTCACAGGATATTCTTTAGTCTCCAAGTATTTGTTACCTTCCCAAAATTTTTTTGTGGTTGATTTTGAGTTTCATAACATTGTGGTCTGGAAATATGCACGGTATGATCTCGATCTTTTTGTACTTCCTTAGGGCTGATTTGTGTCCAAGTATATGGTCTATACTGGAGAATGTCCCATGTGCACTGGAGAAGAATGTATATTCTGCTGCTTTGGGATGAAATGTTCTGAATATATCTGTTAAGTCTGTCTGGTCCTGTGTGTCATTCAAAGCCATTGATTCCTTATTGATATTTTTTTATTAGATGATCTGTCCATTGCTGTGAGTGGGGTGTTGAAGTCTCCTACTATTATGGTATTACTATCAATCAGTTTGTGTTTGTGATTAATTGAATTATATATTTGAGTGCTCTCACATTTGGCGCATAAATGTTTACCATTGTTAGGTTTTCTTGGTGGATAGACCCCTTGATTATGATATAATGCCCTTCTGCATCTCTTGATACAATCTTTATCTTAAAGTCTAGATTGTCTGATATAAGTATGGCTACTCCGGCTTTCTTTTGTTGACCATTAGCATGATAGATGGTTCTCCATCCCCTTTTTTTCAATCTGAAGGTGTCTTTAGGTCTAAACTGGTTCTCTTGTAAACAGTATCTAGACGGATCTTGTTTTCTTATCCATTCTGTTCTGTTACCCTATGTCTTTTGATTGGAGCATTGAGTCCATTGACGTTTAGAGTGAGTACTGAAAGATATGAATTTATTGCCATTATGATGCTTATAGAGTTGGAGTTTCTGGTGGTGTTCTGGTCCTTTCTAATCTTTGTTGCTTTTGGTATATATATATGTATATGTATACATATATATGTGTATATATATATAAATATATGTGTATGTATGTATATATGTATATATATACATATATATGTATGTATATGTGTGTGTGTGTGTGTGTGTATATATATATATATACATACATATATGCATGTTTTCTCCCCTGAGAGAGTCCCCCTTAAAATTTCTTTCAGGAGTGGTTTAATGGTCACAGACTCCTTTTTTTTTGTTTGTCTGGGAAACTTTTTATCTCTCCTTCTGTTTTGAATGACAGCCTTGCTGGATTAAGAATTCTTGGCTGCATATTTTCCTGATTCAGCACACTGAATATATCCTGCCACTCCTTTCTGGCCTACCAAGTTTCTGTGGATAGGTCTGCTGCAAGACTGATCTGTTTTCCCCTGTAGTTTAGGGCGTTTTTTTCCCTTGCCGGTTTCATGATTCTCTCCTTGCCTGAGTATTTTGTGGATTTGACTATGATATGCCTTGTTGATGGTCGGTTTTTGTGGAATCTAATGGGGGTCCTTTGTGTTTCCTGGATTTTGGTGTCTGTGTGTTTCCCCAGGTTAGGAAAGTTTTCCCCTATGATTTGCTCACATAACGCTTCTACCCCCTTTTCTCTCTTCCTCTTCTGGGACCCCTATGACTCTGATGTTGTTCCTTTTCAATGAGTTACTGGTTTCTCTAATTCTTAAATCGTGCTCTTCTGCCTTAATCTCCCTCATTTTTTTCAGCTTCATTTTTCTCTATAAGTTTGTCCTCTATGTCACTGATTCTGTGTTCTGCATCATCCATCCTTGCTGCCACCGCATCTATCTGTGATTGTAGCTCAGTTATAGCATTTTTAATTTCATTCTGGTATTTTTTACTTCTTTTATCTCTTCAGAAAGGGATTCTAATCTATTTTCGACCGCTACTAATAGTCTTATTATCTTGATTCTAAATTCTCTTTCAGACATCTTGCTTGTATCTGTGTTGGTTTAATCCCTGGTTTTCGTTTCTTTGTGCTCTTTCTTTTGGGGTGAATTCCTTTGTTTTGTCATTTTGAAGGGAGAAGAGGAATTAATGAGGTAGAAAAATTGAAAGTAAAAAAAATTAAAATTAAAAAATTAAAATTAAAAAATTAAACACACACATGCACAAAAATCAAATAAATGATGCTAGATCCTAGGTGTGGTTTGGTCTGGGTATTGAAAGTGGTTTGACAGAGATAAAAAAAGGGGTGGGGGGGAAAGGACATCGTTTGTGAATTTGAAAAAAGTGAATACACTGAAGTAGACTAAAATGAGATGATGGAAGTAAAATAAAATTTGAAAAAATATACACAAAAGTAACGAATACATTTGAAAAAAATTAAAGAAAAATATTTTTAATAAAATTAAAAATCAAAATGATTTTTTTCTTTTTCTGTATTTAAGAAAAGGAAAAGAAATGAAAAAGAGAAAAAAGAAATAAAAGGAAATCATTTCAAAATTTGAAAAAGTGAATACACTGTAGTAAAGTAAAATAAAATGATGGAAGTAAAATAGAATTTGAAAAAATGTACACAAAACTAAAAAATATAGTAATAAAAATTAAAGACAAATATTTTTAATAAAAGTTGTAAATAAACATGAAAATTTTCTCTCTCTGTATTCAAGAAAAAGAAATGTAAAAGAGAAGAAAAAGAGAACATTGGGTAGATGAACCTGTTAACAGGTTGAAGTAGGACTGAAATTACTTCATTTTCCCCTAGAAGTCAGTCTATGTAGCGCCTTATAGTCCATAAACTAAGCCGGCTGTGAGACTTGGTTCTTGAGAGCGAAGTTGGCCCAGTTGGGCAGGGCTCGGTGTAACAGCTCCGCTCTCCACTAGATGGCGCCGCTAGCCTCCTGGGGTGGATGCTGGGGGGCTTGTAGGTGCACATGTACATGCGCGGGAGAGGTGAAAAATGGCGCCACCCAGTCTGTTCTCCCGGATCAGCAGTCGCGCACCGGTCCTCCGTCTTCAGCTCTGTCCACTCCCCGTGTGTCCACTCTCGGTGACCAGGCCCCAGGCAGTACCTCTCCCGAGTTTTGCCTCAGATGTGGCCGTTTTCCCGGGCCCCTACTTCCGAGGGACTGCGGCTTTGACCCGTTCCGCCCCTTTGCTGGAGGGTCTCACTGAGCAGTGGCCGAATGAGCAATGGCCGATTATCGGCTGCACCCGGGAATGCCCGCTGGACCCTGCTGTTGCTGGTGCCCCGAGACTGCGGCCAGGTGCCAGCCCACCCCCCCCAAAAACTCGCGAGACAGTGTAGCCTCAGCATTTCAGGGATGATGGAAAATCCCAACACACATCTGGCACCGGGCTTTACCCTTAACAACCTTGTTCCAGCACCAGTGAATGTGGCCACGTTCTGGGGTCTGCTGGGACCAGGTGGCTTCAACTGTCTCTACCAAATGTCCTTCTGGCAGTGGAACCGCTTTTCCCCGTGTGGCCCGAGAACCTCCCGGACCCCACTCTGTTCCTGGGGATTCGTCCTTCCCACCAGAGCACCGCCAGGTATCGAGCTGCGGAGTTGCAGCCTTTGGGTTCCCCTTGTTTACACTCTTAATGGAATTTAAACCCTCTCCTCTCTCCTTTCTCCCTTTTTAGTTTAGTCCCTGTGGCTGTTTCCAATTTTCCACTTTCTCTCCCGTTGCTTTTGGGGAGGGGGAGGTGTGCTTTTCCCATATTGTTCACCTCACCCCCGCCTGCATCCTCTGTCCACTCACAAAGGCACCTCCTTTCCTGCGCCTTCTTGCTCCCCAAGTTCACTTCTCCACGCCACGTACCTGCTGAATTCTGTGGTTCAGGTTGTGCAGATTGTTGTGTTAATCTTCCAGTTGGTTTTCTAGGTGTGTAGGATGGTTTAGTGTTGGTCTGGCTGTAGTTCATGGACGTCAGACGTGCAAAAACCTTCCATGCTGTTCCACCATCTTGGCTCCTCTCCCATAATTTTATCTTCTAATTCACTTATTCTCTCCTCTGCCTCTTCAATCCGAGCTGTGGTCACCTCCATTTTATTTTGCACCTCATTTATAGGATTTTTTGGCTCCTCTTGACTATTTCTTAGTCCCTTGATCTCTGTAGCAATAGATTCTCTGCTGTCCTGTATGCTTTTTTCAAGCCCAGCGATTAATTTTATGACTATTTTTCTAAATTCTTGTTCAGTTATCTTGCTTAAATCGTTTTTGATCAATTCGTTAGCTGTCGCTACTTCCTGGAGTTTCTTTTGAGGAGAATTCTTCCGTTTCGTCATTTTGGATAGTCCCTGGGGTGGCGTAGAACTGCAGGGCACTTCCCCCGTGCTGTCTGGAGTAACTTCTGTTGGTGGGCGGGGCCACAGTCAGACCCGATGTCTGTCCCCAGCCCACCGCTGGGGCCACAGTCAGACTGGTGTGTACCTTCTCTTTCCCTCTCCCAGGGGCAGGACGCACTGTGGAGTGGAGTGGCCCCTGTCTGGGCTACTTGCACACTGCCAGGCTTGTGGTGCTGCTTCGATGGGATCTGGCGTATTAGCAGGGGCGGATTCCCAAGGTGCACGGGGGCAGGAGGGGTAGGCTTAGCTTGCTTTGCCGTTGGTGGTTCCCTGCGGGAGGGGCCCTGTGGCACTAGGAGGGAGGCAAGCAGACCTGTCGGAGGGATGGATCCACAGAAGCACAGCGTTGGGTGTTTGTGCGGTGCAAGCAAGTTCCGTGAAGGGAACTGGTTCCCTTTGGGATTTTGGCTAGTGGATGGGAGAGGGATATGGCTCTGGCGAGCGCCTTTGTTCCCCGCTGAACTGAGCCCTGCCCTCCGGGGCTCAGCAACTGTCCCTCCCGTTGTCCTCTCGCCCTCCCGCTCTCTGAGCAGAGCTGTTGACTTATAACATTTCAGATGTTAAGTCCCGCTGGCTCTCAGAACACAGTCCGTCCGGCCCCTCCGCTTTTGCAAGCCAGACTCCGGGGCTCTGCCCGGCCGGGCTGGCTGCCACTCCACCACCCCGGCTCCCTCCCACCAGTCTGCGTGGCATGCATCACCTCTCTGCCCTTCCTACTCTCTTCCATGGGCCTCTTGTCTACGCTTGGCTCTGGAGAGTGCATTCTGCTAGTCTTCTGGAGGTTTTCTGGTTTATTTAGGCAGATGTGGGTAGAATCTAGGCGATCAGCAGGAAACGGTGAGCCCAGCGTCCTCCTACACCGCCATCTTCCCAGGTCTCCTATCAAGGTCATTTTAGAAGAACAATTACTTGTTTTAACTTTGTGGAAGATAGGTTCTGTTGCTTACCTGTCTGGAGGCTGTTAACTCCCCACCCAACTCAAAGATACTCAATGAAGAGTAATAACTATATGAAAAACTATTGTTCTGTAACATTGTTGGGAAAAAGAACAGCTTTTCATCAGAAATTCCAACAAGGTTTGTCTAGAGCCACATAGCAAATAGAAACGAACCGGAAACATTTCTGTGCTGTGTAGAAATTGCATGTGTTCAGGCTATGCCGAATGGCCAGTGCTTCTCCCTACTGTCCCCATAGCCCACAGCCCCATCCGGTTTCCCTCTTCTAGCTCCCATTCTTACTCACAAGTCCTGCATGGGCAGCACCATGTTTCTTGCTTGGAGTCACATCGCTCATTTCCTAGGAGCTAGGAGAAAACGGAAGGGTGGTTGACAGCTTCATGTATTTGGGGTAACACCTTTCATTAGTAATGGGCAGAAAAGTTGTTGAGATCTGAGCTCCAGCTGCCAAACAGTCCCACACACTTTCACGGGCACTGATAGATTCAGTTCCCCACCCTACTTTGGTGTGCCTGGGAGGCACCCATATTCCTAGAAGTTTCCCACTGCTTATTTTGTGTCTTTTCCATTCATCATTCTTCAGGTGTCCCCTTGTTGATATGGTCCAAATTATGTCCCCCCCCCCAACAAAGTTCATATGTTGAAGCTCTACCCCCTCAGAATGGGACTGTATTTGGAGACAGGGTCTTTAAACTGGTGATTAAGGTAAAATGAGGTTACTAGGATGGCCTCTAATCTAATCCTTATAAGAAGAGAAGATTAGGACACAGAGAGGGATGACCACATGAGGACACAGGGAGAAGACAGCATGTGCCCTCCAAGGAAAGAGGTCTCAGGAGACACCAACACTGCTCGCACCTGGATCTTAGACTTCCAGCCTCCAGGACTATGGCCACTCAGTCTATGGTAGTTTGTTAATGGCAACCTGGACAGACTAATACAGATGCGTGTGGAATTGCTTCAGTCGTGGCAAGTCTGGAAGTTTACGTGTCCCTTCTTGCCCATTTCATTTGGTGGCTGGCAGCAGCTGAGTGCCATGTAGGTCCTGTGACCATAGAACTAAGCACTATTAACTGTCTGTTGCCATTTTTCTCCAGCAGAGTGTATTTCCCTAGTATCATTCTTCCTGTCTTCCTGGCCTGACCCATACCTTCCCCTTTGCATCTGTACACAGACTAGCTGTTCCAGTATCCCCTGTCCTGACCTAATTGTCTTGCTCCTGGGTAACTTGAAACCTGTCATTGTTGTGATCGGTCAGAGCAATTTGACAAGAGGGTAAAAAAGCCAGATTTTTTTTTTTTTTTACAATTACATATGGTGCCTTGCCAATAACTTGAATCTTCTTGTCTCTGTTGAAGTGTCTTTTCTCAGTAACACACATTTATGGATTTCACCTTGGATAAAAAGTGAGCTATATATCCTCCTCCTTCAAAAGATATGTATCATCCTCCCACTTTGCAAATGAAGTGTGAAAACGTTCTCTTAGGATAGGCCCAGAGAAATCAGCACAAATATTAGATGAGACCTGCATGTATGGTTGTTTCTGCAACAGAGGTTTATTCAATGATGGCAGGCAGCGTTTGAGAGGATTTTTGAAACTGGCATTGTTAGATGTTGACTCCTGGCCACGGTTGCATCCCCAGTGATGCGAGGTCAGGTGGGAGACCTGCTAGGAACCAAGGCTGAGAATGCAGGGCTGGCAGGGGAGGACGCACGGCAGCAGGTCTGCTGGGATGGTTCTGGCATGAGAATCTGTGCATCCCAAACGCCGTGTGTCAGTCTGATGCCTGATTGGGGCAAGATGGATACCTGAGGGAATGCAGGAAGGGTTTTGCAGAAAACCAATAAGAACATGAAGTCGGTCTCCAGCTGGTGAACGTTGGCAGGATAATCACGTTTTCTGAGGAGAGGCTGGAAAAGATTTAGGTATTGAAATCCCAGTTGTGTAGAGAGACTTGTGGATCAGAGCTCAATCCTAGAGGAGAGTGAATCTCAGGTTTCCATGTCAGGCCAGCACACTGGGGTTTCCCAACCTGGGCGTTATTGACATTTGGATGAGACTGTTCTTTTTTAGAGACAGAAAGTGCGTGTGAGTGGGGTAGAGGGGCAGAGGGAGAGACAGGGAGAGAGAGAATCTCAAGCAGGCTCCATGCTCAGTGTGGAGTCTGACACGGGGCTCGATTCCATGACCCTGGGATCATGACCTGAGTCAAAATCAAGAGCCAGCGCTCAAATGACTGAGCCTCCCAGGCGCCTTCAAGGTCATTCTTTGTTGTGGGGTGGGGTGGGGGGCTGTCCTACAGATGTTGGGATGTTGAACAGGATCTGTGGCCTCTACCCAGCAGATACCAGTTGTACCCATCCCCAGTTGTGAAGACCAAAAGTGTCTGTGGACCTTTCCAGATATTTCCCGTAGTGAGAGTGGGACAATACATCATCCACAATAAGAAATGAACGCAGTGAAGAAATGTGGAAGGAATGGGTGCCATGCAAAATCTCAGCACCTTGGACAAGACCAAGGAAAGTGAACTTAATGTGTGTTGTATTCAGTTCCCAAAACATGGTGTGACTGGATTTGTGACATACTGTTTTAGAAGGATTTGAGGCCAAGCTTTGGGGGAAGAATTGAATAATCAATTAGTGATACGCAAGTGAAACAAAGGATGAGGGGATGGTGCTACTTCTGTCATCTGTTTGTCATTCCAGGACCCTGGCAGATCAGGGAAGGGGTGCCGTGACTCTGTGGGCCTCCACTCATGGCTCTGCTTTCCAACAGGACTTACCACCTTTTCCTATAAACAGGGGACACTGTGCCTACCGAGTTTTCCCTTTCACTATGGTGTCATGATTTTTTTTTTTTATTTTTTAATATATGAAATTTACTGTCAAATTGGTTTCCATACAACACCCAGTGCTCATCCCAAAAGGTGCCCTCCTCAATACCCATCACCCACCCTCCCCTCCCTCCCACCCCCCATCAACCCTCAGTTTGTTCTCAGTTTTTAACAGTCTCTTATGCTTTGGCTCTCTCCCACTCTAAACTCTTTTTTTTTTTTTTTTTCCTTCCCCTCCCCCATGGGTTTCTGTTATGTTTCTCAGGATCCACATAAGAGTGAAACCATATGGTATCTGTCTTTCTCTGTATGGCTTATTTCACTTAGCATCACACTCTCCAGTTCCATCCATGTTGCTACAAAAGGCCATATTTCATTTTTTCTCATTGCCACGTAGTATTCCATTGTGTATATAAACCACAATTTCTTTATCCATTCATCAGTTGATGGACATTTAGGCTCTTTCCATAATTTGGCTATTGTTGAGAGTGCCGCTATAAACATTGGGGTACAGGTGCCCCTATGCATCAATACTCCTGTATCCCTTGGATAAATTCCTAGCAGTGCTATTGCTGGGTCATAGGGTAGGTCTATTTTTAATTTTCTGAGGAACCTCCACACTGCTTTCCAGAGCGGCTGCACCAATTTGCATTCCCACCAACAGTGCAAGAGGGTTCCTGTTTCTCCACATCCTCTCCAGCATCTATAGTCTCCTGATTTCTTCATTTGGGCCACTCTGACTGGCGTGAGGTGGTATCTGAGTGTGGTTTTGATTTGTATTTCCCTGATGAGGAGCGACGTTGAACATCTTTTCATGTGCCTGTTGGCCATCCGGATGTCTTCTTTAGAGAAGTGTCTATTCATGTTTTCTGCCCATTTCTTCACTGGGTTATTTGTTTTTCGGGTGTGGAGTTTGATGAGCTCTTTATAGATTTTGGATACTAGCCCTTTGTCCGATGTGTCATTTGCAAATATCTTTTCCCATTCCGAATGTTGGTTGCCTTTTAGTTTTGTTGGTTGTTTCCTTTGCTGTGCAGAAGCTTTTTATCTTCATAAGGTCCCAGTAATTCACTTTTGCTTTTAATTCCCTTGCCTTTGGGGATGTGCCGAGTAAGAGATTGCTACGGC
The DNA here is from genome assembly GCF_023721935.1 of Panthera uncia. NCBI lineage: Eukaryota > Metazoa > Chordata > Mammalia > Carnivora > Felidae > Panthera > Panthera uncia. The sequence goes on from NW_026058414.1 coordinate 19,377, forward strand.
TGAGGTCAGAGAGGTCTTTTCCTGCTTTCTCCTCTAAGGTTTTGATGGTTTCCTGTCTCACATTCAGGTCCTTTATCCATTTTGAGTTTATTTTTGTGAATGGTGTGAGAAAGTGGTCTAGTTTCAACCTTCTGCATGTTGCTGTCCAGTTCTCCCAGCACCATTTGTTAAAGAGACTGTCTTTTTTCCATTGGATGTTCTTTCCTGCTTTGTCAAAGATGAGTTGGCCATACGTTTGTGGGTCTAGTTCTGGGGTTTCTATTCTATTCCATTGGTCTATGTGTCTGTTTTTATGCCAATACCATGCTGTCTTGATGATGACAGCTTTGTAGTAGAGGCTAAAGTCTGGGATTGTGATGCCTCCTGCTTTGGTCTTCTTCTTCAAAATTACTTTGGCTATTCGGGGCCTTTTGTGGTTCCATATGAATTTTAGGATTGCTTGTTCTAGTTTTGAGAAGAATGCTGGTGCAATTTTGATTGGGATTGCATTGAATGTGTAGATAGCTTTGGGTAGTATTGACATTTTGACAATATTTATTCTTCCAATCCATGAGCAGGGAATGTCTTTACATTTCTTTATATCTTCTTCAATTACCTGCATAAGCTTTCTATAGTTTTCAGCATACAGATCTTTTACATCTTTGGTTAGATTTATTCCTAGGTATTTTATGCTTCTTGGTGCAATTGTGAATGGGATCAGTTTCTTCATTTGTCTTTCTGTTGCTTCATTGTTAGTGTATAAGAATGCAACTGATTTCTGCACATTGATTTTGTATCCTGCAACTTTGCTGAATTCATGTATCAGTTCTAGCAGACTTTTGGTGGAGTCTCTCGGATTTTCCATGTATAATATCATGTCATCTGCAAAAAGCGAAAGCTTGACTTCGTCTTTGCCAATTTTGATGCCTTTGATTTCCTTTTGTTGTCTGATTGCTGATGCTAGAACTTCCAGCACTATATTAAACAACAGCGGTGACAGTGGGCATCCCTGTCGTGTTCCTGATCTCAGGGAAAAAGCTCTCAGTTTTTCCCCGTTGAGGATGATGTTAGCTGTGGGCTTTTCATAAATGGCCTTTATGATCTTTACGTATGTTCCTTCTATCCCGCCTTTCTCAAGGGTTTTTATTAAGAAAGGGTGCTGGATTTTGTCAAAGGCCTTTTCTGCATCGATTGACAGGATCATATGGTTCTTCTCTTTTTTTTTTTGTTAATGTGATGTATCACGTTGATCGATTTGCGAATGTTGAACCAGCCCTGCATCCCAGGAATGAATCCCACTTGATCATGGTGAATAATTCTTTTTATATGCTGTTGAATTCGATTTGCTAGTATCTTATTAAGAATTTTTGCATCCATATTCATCAGGGATATTGGCCTGTAGTTCTCTTTTTTTACTGGGTCTCTGTCTGGTTTAGGAATCAAAGTAATACTGGCTTCATAGAATGAGTCTGGAAGTTTTCCTTCCCTTTCTATTTCTTGGAATAGCTTGAGAAGGATAGGTATTATCTCTGCTTTAAATGTCTGGTAGAACTCCCCTGGGAAACCATCTGGTCCTGGACTCTTATTTGTTGGGAGATTTTTGATAACCGATTCAATTTCTTCGCTGGTTATGGGTCTGTTCAAGCTTTCTATTTCCTCCTGATTGAGTTTTGGAAGAGTGTGGGTGTTTAGAAATTTGTCCATTTCTTCCAGGTTGTCCAATTTGCTGGCGTATAATTTTTCATAGTATTCCCTGATAATTGTTTGTATCTCTGAGGGATTGGTTGTAATCATTCCATTTTCATTCATGATTTTATCTATTTGGGTCATCTCCCTTTTCTTTTTGAGAAGCCTGGCTAGAGGTTTGTCAATTTTGTTTATTTTTTCAAAAAACCAACTCTTGGTTTCGTTGATCTGCTCTACAGTTTTTTTAGATTCTATATTGTTTATTTCTGCTCTGATCTTTATTATTTCTCTTCTTCTGCTGGGTTTAGGCTGCCTTTGCTGTTCTGCTTCTATTTCCTTTAGGTGTGCTGTTAGATTTTGTATTTGGGATTTTTCTTGTTTCTTGAGATAGGCCTGGATTGCAATGTATTTTCCTCTCAGGACTGCCTTCGCTGCATCCCAAAGCGTTTGGATTGTTGTATTTTCATTTTCGTTTGTTTCCATGTATATTTTAATTTCTTCTCTAATTGCCTGGTTGACCCACTCATTCGTTAGTAGGGTGTTCTTTAACCTCCATGCTTTTGGAGGTTTTCCAGACGTTTTCCTGTGGTTGATTTCAAGCTTCATAGCATTGTGGTCTGAAAGTATGCATGGTATAATTTCAATTCTTGTAAACTTATGAAGGGCTGTTTTGTGACCCAGTATATGATCTATCTTGGAGAATGTTCCATGTGCACTCGAGAAGAAAGTATATTCTGTTGCTTTGGGATGCAGAGTTCTAAATATATCTGTCAAGTCCATCTGATCCAATGTATCATTCAGGGCCCTTGTTTCTTTATTGACTGTGTGTCTAGATGATCTATCCATTTCTGTAAGTGGGGTGTTAAAGTCCCCTGCAATGACCACATTCTTATCAATAAGGTTGCTTATGTTTATGAGTAATTGTTTTATATATCTGGGGGCTCGGGTATTTGGCGCATAGGCATTTATAATAGTTAGCTCTTCCTGGTGAATAGACCCTGTGATTATTATATAATGCCCTTCTTCATCTCTTGTTACAGCCTTTAATTTAAAGTCTAGTTTGTCTGATATAAGTATGGCTACTCCAGCTTTCTTTTGGCTTCCAGGAGCATGATAAATAGTTCTCCATCCCCTCACTCTCAATCTAAAGGTGTCCTCAGATCTAAAATGAGTCTCTTGTAGACAGCAAATAGATGGGTCTTGTTTTTTTATCCATTCTGATACCCTATGTCTTTTAGTTGGCGCATTTAATCCATTTACATTCAGTGTTATTATAGAAAGATATGGGTTTAGAGTCATTGTGATGTCTGTATGTTTTATGCTTGTAGTGATGTCTCTGGTACTTTGTCTCACAGGATCCCCCTTAGGATCTCTTGTAGGGCTGGTTTCGTGGTGACAAATTCCTTCAGTTTTTGTTTGTTTGGGAAGACCTTTATCTCTCCTTCTATTCTAAATGACAGACTTGCTGGATAAAGGATTCTCGGCTGCATATTTTTTCTGTTTAGCACACTGTAGATATCGTGCCAAGCCTTTCTGGCCTGCCAAGTTTCAAAGGAGAGATCAGACCCGAGTCTTATAGGTCTCCCTTTATATGTGAGGGCACGTTTATCCCTTGCTGCTTTCAGAATTTTCTCTTTATCCTTGTATTTTGCCAGTTTCACTATGATATGTCGTGCCGAAGATCGATTCAAGTTACGTCTGAAGGGAGTTCTCTGTGCCTCTTGGATTTCAATGCCTTTTTCCTTCCCCAGTTCAGGGAAGTTCTCAGCTATAATTTGTTCAAGTACCCCTTCAGCACCTTTCCCTCTCTCTTCCTCCTCTGGGATACCAATTATGCGTATATTATTTTTTTTTAGTGTATTGCTTAGTTCTCTAATTTTCCCCTCATACTCCTGGATTTTTTTATCTCTCTTTCTTTCAGCTTCCTCTTTCTCCATAACTTTATCTTCTAGTTCACCTATTCTCTCCTCTGCCTCTTCAAGCCGAGCCATTGTGGTTTCCATTTTGTTTTGCATTTCGTTTAAAGCGTTTTTCAACTCCTCGTGACTGTTCCTTAGTCCCTCGATCTTTGTGGCAAGAGATTCTCTGCTGTCCTGTATACTGTTTTCAAGCCCAGCGATTAATTTTATGACTATTATTCTAAATTCACTTTCTGTTATATTATTTAAATCCTTTTTGATCAGTTCATTAGCTGTTGTTATTTCCTGGAGATTCTTCTGAGGGGAATTCTTCCGTTTGGTCATTTTGGAGAGTCCCTGGCGTGGTGAGGACCTGCAGTGCACTTCCCCTGTGCTGTGGTGTATAACTGGAGTTAGTGGGCGGGGCCGCAGTGCGACCCGATGTCTGCCCCCAGCCCACTGCTGGGGCCACAGTCAGACTGGTGTGTGCCTTCTCTTCCCCTCTCCTAGGGGCGGGATTCACTGTGGGGCGGCGTGTCCCGTCTGGGCTACTTGCACACTGCCAGGCTTGTGTTGCTGGGGATCTGGCGTATTAGCTGGGGTGGGTAGGCAAGGTGCACGGGGGCTGGAGGGGCAGGCTTAGCTCGCTTCTCCTTAGGTGATCCACTCCAGGAGGAGCCCTGTGGCAGCGGGAGGGAGTCAGATCCGCTGCCGGAGGTTTGGCTCCGCAGAAGCACAGAGTTGGGTGTTTGCGCGGAGCGAGCAAGTTCCCTGGCAGGAACTGGTTCCCTTTGGGATTTTGGCTGGGGGATGGGCGGGGGAGATGGCGCTGGCGCCTTTGTTCCCCGCCAAGCTGAGCTCTGCCGTCCGGGGGCTCAGCAGCTCTCCCTCCCTTTGTCCTCCAGCCTTCCCGCTTTCTGAGCAGAGCTGTTAACTTATGACCTCCCAGACGCTAAGTCGCGCTTGCTGTCGGAACACAGTCCGTCCGGCCCCTCCGCTTTTGCCAGCCAGACTCGGGGGCTCCGCTTGGCCGGCGAGCCGCCCCTCCGCCCCGGCTCCCTCCCGCCAGTCCGTGGAGCGCGCACCGCCTCGCCGCCCTTCCTACCCTCTTCCGTGGGCCTCTCGTCTGCGCTTGACTCCGGAGACTCCCTTCTGCTAATCCTCTGGCGGTTTTCTGGGTTCTTTAGGCAGGTGTAGGTGGAATCTAAGTGATCGGCAGGACGCGCTGTGAGCCCCGCGTCCTCCTACGCCGCCATCTTCCGGAACCCCCTCTCTATGCTGTCGTGATTGATGTGGGGGCTAGGATGGCCTAGGTAGGCTGGTGGAGCCTTTGGAAGGTCTAGCTATTGGAGCCATTGGAAGGTCTAGGTGGACAGAAAAAAATACACACTTATAGTCTAGAGAGTTTATATAATATAGATCCCCAGTTCAATATAAGAATAAGCAGTCTGTTCTCTGAGACCGTGAAGACTATGGCAGAAGCTGACACACTCTGAGTTCGAACTCCAGCAGATACCTGTGCTCAGCGACCTGTGCCTACCCCATCGTCCCTTTCACATGTAGCTCAATGACACGGCCCCCACCATGCACACTGCTATCTGATGATGTGCAACAATTAAGCCAGAGTATCTATTTGCTTACTTAAGAAATCTGAAGTTTTAAGAGTCAAAAGCACTGAATCAATTTTCAAAGTCGACATAGTGTATTTATCACGTTATGCCTATTGGTCTTGCTACGATGAATTGATGTAAGTGCTGTGCACTGGAGAATTGGCACAACTTACCTTTCTAAATAAGGGGAAGGCTGAAATGACAAGCTGGTCTCCCCTTGAGGTGTAGAGATGCAGCTCTCTCTTAGAATAGGGCATTTTGAAGTTGGAAGACCTTTGAAAGCTGAGGGTTCATCCCAAGTGCAAAACACCTCATCCACCAAGGAGTTACGGATTAGGAACGTCAGGCCAGATGGATGAAGTGATGTCTCCAAGGCTTCGCAGCAGGGAGTTTGCACTACACACCTACGATGGTAACCCTTTGCTACCTTCCACAATCACTTTTCTTGCGTCTGAATTTTATACATCAAGCTCAGAATCATGGCAGAACCTTGGAGTGTCTTTATAATCATTGAAGGGTACGTGAAAACTGTAGAGAGAAGGCTTGCTTAGAAACGACTTCAGTTGTAAGTGGAATTTTGGAACATGGGAGTTCCAATGAGTATCAGTCCTGTATAGAGCAAAGCAAGACAAAGGTAGTAGCTGACAGAGTGCATAGACCAGGGAGTAAGTGAGCCCTGAATACACACACACAGAAGAGGACAAGCTCACGCAGGCTGATCAGGCTGACAAGGGGAAAAAAAAAAAAAACAACCACCAAAAACCAATACGAGGGACGATTATAACAGTCCACTCAGCAGTGAGCAGTGCTTTCCTCCCTTGAGCAGGCTCTGGAGAAATCATCCCAATGAATGACACCCTAGTACACAAACTGGAATCACACAGGCATGGAAGGGAGCCCCGTATACCTGGGCAAATTTACTCTGTGGTGTTCAAATGCTTCTGACGCAATTGCTCAGATTCCACTGCCACCCAGCAGTGAAGGACTATAATGCAATCATGTGAGCCACTGTAGAAGAGAACAGGATATTGTCATTACTTAATAATTCACACACAGCTGGAGCAGGCTAGTTTATGTCACAGAAGTAGGCTACAATATAATACTGTTTTCAAACTTTTGAAAACCAATCAGTGTAATCCACGATATTACCAAACTACAAAGAAAAAAAAAAGACCTTCTCAGTAGCTGTAGAAAAGAATTTTTTAAAACCCTACATCCAGGACCAGTTAAAACCCTGCAGCAAATTAGTAATACAAAGGATGTTTCTTAGTCTGATAAAGGGCATCTTCTAAAAACTTAAAGCTAATATCATGTTAATGGTCAAACTGAATACTTCCCCCTTAAGTTCAACAACAAAACAGAAGTATCTGTTTTCACCACTTCTGTACAACGTTGTAATACAGATTTGAACCAGTGGAATAAAAAATAAAAATAAATAAAAGCCACCTAGTTAGAAAGGAAGAAATAGAACTGACTTTATGCATAGAGACATTATCAAAAATCTGATGGAATGTACATATAGCCGCTAGAACTATTAAATGAGTTTAGCAGAGGTCTTTATACAAAAAAATCAACAACATATATTAGCAAGGAACAATAAAAAATTTTTAATGTTTATTTATTTGTGAGGGGGAGGTTCAGAGGGAGAGGGAGACAGCGGGTCTTAACTAGCCTCTGCGCTGACAGCAGAGAGCCCAGTGTGGGGCTCGAATTCATGAACTATGAGATCGTGACCTTAGCTGAGGTCAGACGCTTAATCGACTGAGCCACCCAGGCATCCCTACATTAAAAATCAAAGCATTTTACAGTAGTATCAAAAATATGAAGTCTCCAGAGAAAATATGTGTAAAACCTGTACACCGAAAAGCATAAACATTTTTGAGAGAAATAAAAGAATGGAAGAAATGAAGACATATATATTGTCCATAGGTTGGAAGACTCAATATTGTCAACATGCCAGTCCTCTCAAGTTGATCTATAGATTCAACACAATCCCAGTCAAAATCATTAAGATTTTGGCCTTTTTTCCCCTAAAAGTTATCCAGCTGATTCTAAATTCACAGGGAGATTCAAAAGACCTGGAATAGCCAAACCACTTTGAAAAACCAAAAGCAAAGTTGGCAAACTAACACTACCAGATTTCAAGATGTATTATAAAGTTGCAATGATCAAGAGATTGTCGTATTGGCATTAAGACAGATAATTAGATCAAGAAAACAGAAAAGACTCACATATATGTGGGCAGTTGCTTTCGGCAGAGACGCAAAAGCAGTTCACTGAAGTCTTTTCAGTAGATGGTACTAGAATAATTGGGTATCCTTATGAAAAATAAATGAACTTGATCCATACCTGCAAACAATACATACAAACAAGTATATACACTAATATGAACTCAAAGTGGACCATAGACCTATATGTGAAACCTAAAACCAGAGCACTTTGAGAAGAAAATATAGGGCAGAATGTTTGAGACCCAAAAGCATGATCTAACCTCTACATCCGTTAGGGCTCAGTTTCAAATGATTTAAAGACAATTTTTTTAATGTTTATTTATTTTTGAGAGGAAGACAGAGTGTGAGCAGGCGAGAGGCAGAGAGGGGGACACAGAATCTGAAGCAGGCTCCAGTCTCTGAGCTGTCAGCACAGAGCCTGAAGCAGGGCTCGAACTCACACTGTGGGATCATGAGCTGAGCTGAAGTCGGAAGCCTAACCGACTGAGCCACCCAGACGCCCCACAAATGATTTTTTTTAATCGTGTGTCATTTTTTCCTGCCTCTTTGCATGCCTAGAAATTCTTGATTGGATGCTAGACATTGTGTTTTTAACTTTTTTAGATTCCAGATATTTTTGTATTCCTGTAAATGTTCTTGAGCTATATTATTTTCCATTAGGTTACTTAGAATAATTTGCAACTTTTGGGTCTTGCTTTTAGATTTCTTAGGAAGGTCAAGAGCAATGCTTCATCTAGGTTTGATTATTCCTCACTGCTAAAGCAAGACCTTTCTGAGTACTGCACCCAGTGCCTCTGGCTGGTAGAAACACTCACTCTTTCCAGCCCTGTGTGAGCCCAAGCACTATTCCCTTCAATTATTTCTGGTGATTCTTTCCTTGGCCTCGTGGAGTTTTCCCACACATATGCACTGATCAGTAGTCTGTTGAGACTTTCAGGGGACTCTCTGAGGATTTCTGGGGCACTCTCTTTGTGTACAGCTCCCTCCTTTCTGGGACTCTCTCCCACTGACTCTAGCCACCTTGTTCTCCCTGGATTTTCAGGCCCCTCTCCTCCACTCAGAGATTTGATCGAGCTCTACCTGTTTTCCCTCTCTGCACTGCATCCTGGAAATTCTTTTAAAGCAGTGAGCTTCAGCAATCCTAGCACTCATCTTGTTTGTTTCTGTCTTTCAGGATTTGCTATCCATCACTATCTGATATCCAGGTTCATGAAAGCCACTCTTTCATATATATTTTGTTTTTTTGTTTTTTTCTGGAGGCTTTAGATGGAGAGTTAATCCCATACTTGTCATTGTTTCTTGGGTAGAAGTGGAAATTCTCCCATTGCTCCTATTTAATCCCCCAGAAACAATTTCTATTTAAATAGAAACAATTTAATCCCCCAGAAACAGGTACCTCACTTAAAAGAAGAGGAAATAGAATAACAGACATCTCATATGTCTCAGAAACATTAGGGAGAGCTCTGTAATAATCGTCACCTTTGCACTCAGGACTTCCCTAGGTATGGATACAACATTTGTAGAGTTCCTCTCTCCCTGCCCCTAACCCGCTTATACTCTCTCTCAAAAATGAATAAGCATTAAAAAAAAACTTTAAATAAAAAAAGAAAAGAAAAGTACATTTCTAGACTTTGAGGCATGCCCTTCCAAACATAATTCAGCCTAGATTCATCAAACAGTAGCGGAGGAGGGGTCCCTTTATCACAGTACCCACAGAAGGAAAGTACAAGAATGTATAGGAGTTGATGAGACAGTGCCCACAGTCCAGTTTGTTAATGATGTAGGGGATGTGGGTTTTGAATGATGAGGGTAAACCAAAGGATGCTGAGACAGGGTAGAACACGATTTTGCAGGTGCATGAGAAAGCCCTTCGGGCAGATTATCTTGCAGTCCTTAATTCTGCGATTAATTTTACATGAAATCAGCCATATGATACCTCCCTGAAAATTGGGCAGCAGCCTCCTCTTCACTGGCTTCCAGGACTTTGCAGGTATCAAAAAGGGAAGCGTCACAGGCATTTTGTGCACGCAACGTTTCAGTGAATATTTCTGAACTAATACCCAGCTGTTGCTAGCTCTGCCCTCAATGCCAGTATGCACATCTGCACCTATAGCTATAATTTGGATAATCTCAGTATAAAATTGATATCCATAATAATAAATCGTAAAGGGGCACCTGCATGGCTCAGTAGGATAAATGTCTGACTTCAGCTCAGGTCACGATCTTGCGGTTTGTGGGTTCTATCCCCGCATCACGCTCTGTGCTGGCAGCATGAAGCCTAGAGCCTGCTTTGGATTCTGTGTGTCCCTTTCTCTGTGTCCCTCCCCCGCTCGCACTCTGTCTGTATCTCTCTCAAAAATGAATAAACATTAAAAAAAATTTTTTTTAAAGACGTAGTTAAACAGGTACCTCAGAGCCACACCCATAAAAGATTAGATATGTATAATTTTAAGGAAATTTCCAGCCCCCCAAAATGTTTGCTTTACACACTGGTTTACCAGTGGGTCATGGCAGTTGTATACAACACAGCGTCCCCAACACTGTTAAGTGAGGGGGATGGCAATGTGATAGGGAGGGAGTACAGGGGGCTTAAAAGTATTGGGGGGGCACTACCTTTGTTTCTCGTTCTTCAGGGTTTCCAGTCTATGGCACAAGGCCTTTTGTCTAATTATTTCTAGTTTGCTTAGCATTTAGATCCCAACCCAATTGGGATTGATGGCCAATTGGGTTGACTTTTCTTCCATAGGAGTTTGTACCAGTAACAGGGAAAATAACATTGTCATGCAGCTGCCTTTGAAATAAAAGGTAGTGTGTTACTTTTATAATAAAAGGGGACTTATGTGAGAACACCATTTGCAGCTGGAACCCTGTGACCTTTCTAGAGATGTTGAAGGTCAGGAAAATAGCCAGGAAGGCCGGCCCATCCTTGGCATCTTCCCTAGACCCATCATGTGGGGTAGCTGTGTGGCTTCTCACACCATCGGGCTTCTGCTCCACATGGCTCCAGGCCGCTTTTCCCTGGCCAGTCCCAGCTGGCGGCATGATTCCACATCCCTGATACACAGGGACGTGTGAGCTCTCCAGATCCGGGCTGGATTGTAGGCACTGGGGTTAGGCACTCACTTTGCTACATTGGCTGGCACCTGGGGTGGACTTCACCAGCCATGAAGGTGATGGCAAGCCTTCTGATCAGCACAAGGGCCCGTTCTGCCCAGGGGATCAACAGCACAGCTCTTTGTGCCCTTTATCACAGCATGTCCTTAATATTGTCTCAGTTAAGGAACTGTTCCCTGGTGACAAGGAGCAGTTTACTGTGGATAAAATGGTAGGAAGAATGAAGATGTCACCTTGGGCCTTCAGAAAGGTAGTGATACCTGTGCATGTGTCACAGGCCTGTTGTCACCCTTAAACTGGCCCTACCACGAGGCTGAAACCGTATGAGATAGTCTTCATCCCTCTTCTCAGTGACCATGCAGAGCTTTGAGGCAGTCGAACATCTCAAATGGGAGACAACGGGGAACGTGAGGTGCTGAGTACAGCTGGGACTTAGGATTGACAGATACTCAGCTTCCAAAGGGAATTCCTGAGGGCTTAGCTGATGCAGACTCTGTGTGAAACATTTGAAAAGGCTGATGCGGGGGTGCCTGGGTGGCCCCGTTGGTTTAGTGTCCAACTTCGGCTCAGGTCACGATCCCGCAGCTCGTGGGTTCGAGCCCTGCATTGGGCTCTGTGCTGACAGCTCAGAGGCCTGGAGCCTGCTTCGGACTCTGTCTCTGCCTCTCTCTGCCCCTCCCCCACTCGCACACTGTCTCTTTCTCTCTCAAATATAAATAAGGATTAAGAATTTTTTTTAAAAAAAGAAAAGGCTGGAGTGCCTGGGTAGCTCAGTCAGTTAAGCGTCCAACTTCGGCTCAGGTTATGATCTCGCAGTCCGTGAGTTCGAGCCCCACGTCGGACTCTGTGCTGACAGCTCGGAGCCTGGAGCCTGCTTCAGATTCTGTGTCTCCCTCTCTCTCTGACCCTCCCCCGTTCATGCTCTGTCTCTCTCTGTGTCAAAAATAAATAAACGTTAAAAAAATTTTTTTTTAATAAAAAAAGAAAGGCTGATGAACCATCAGGCTCCTTTGATGTAAAGCTGGGCAGCCTCATTTCCCATCTCAGCTAGGCATCCCATGACAATGGAAACCATCTGTGACATCCAGAGAAGTCTGAAAAATTGGTTATGTTTTCTGCAAAGTCTATCCAGCAGGCTCACAGCAGAACCATTGAAGCTTATATTCCTCCACCATGTCTTGTCAATATTTCTCCAGCATATCCAACAACCAAATGTGCTCAGACCCATCTTCTGCCTTCCCCAAAACTCTCTCTCTCTCTCTCTCTCTCTCTCTCTCTCTCTCTCTCTCCCCCTCTCTCTCCCTCTCTCTAGCTTTCTTCTTGGCATCCTTTTTTGGGTATTCCTCCCCCCCCCCCCTGAAAATAATTCCTGTGTCTCTAAATATTTAAATCCACCCCATCATTCAAGAGTTTTTCGTATTACATCTGAATTCATTATCCCGATAAGCATAACAGCGCCCTCCCCACTCCCCAGAAACTGACCAGATAGACCCATCATCCTTCTTGGAAAGTAAGGGAGGGAGAAGCGATGTGGTCCCTTATAAGTTAGCATGAATCTCCCTTTTTGTCTTTTTTAAATAAATATACCTCAAGGTGAAAGACAACCACACTCCTCTTGCGCTCTGTGGTTCATCAACCCGATTTCCAGTGGAGAAATGAACACACGTGGCCTAGTCTGTAAAGGATGAATTTTTGTTTTCTTTGGTTATTCTGCAGTGCTTGGTTTTCTCCAAAGTCCTCAGATGCTAGGATTGCATCCTTTCAGTTTCTGAACATTATCTTTGATTTGTAATACCTAAAAGACTTTCAGCCTCAATACACCAAAAATGTGCTCACACAGAGGCATTTGGGATTGTAAGCAAAAGTACAAATATATATTGTTTTTCTCATTTATAATTATAGACATTTAAAAAGTGATGGTCATGGGGCACCTGGGTGACCCAGTCAGTTAAGCATCCGACTTCAGCTCAGGTCAGGATCTCATGTTTCATGAGTTTGAACCCTGCGTCGGGCTCTGTGCTGACAGCTCAGAGCCTGGAGCCTGCTTCGGATTCTGTGTCCCCCCCCTCTCTGCCTCTCCCCCACTTACACTATGTCTCTCTTGGTCTCTCAAAAATAAACTTTAAAAAATAATAAATAAAAGTAAATAATAAGTGATGGTCACAAGGCGGAAATGAATGTTTCACATCGACTTCTGTTCCTTTTCTTTTTTGGGGAAAAACTGGGTGGATTTGTACCCTGAGAGTTCATCAGCCTTTGGTGTGTGTGAGGCCAGGCATGTATCAAATAGCTCATCCATAACATCCAATTTTAGGAAGAACGCCAAGAAATCTCGGCTGCCAAGACAAAATAAAGACTTGCCTTTTGTGCATTTGCAGTGCAGGTAAAATGAAGTCTGTTCTCATTTCCTGCCATCCCATCAGCAAAGGCGGTTTTAACAGCGGGCAACCTGAAACAACCAATGCACCCGGGACACAGACCTGACATGCCGAGCCCCGTTGTGCCCAGTGCACTGGGGTATGCACACCTAAGAAGGGGGTTCGGCCACAATATCCCAGGGAGCCTTGGCAGTGGGTTGAATGACATGCCCTTGTTACTCTGTTAACAGCCCTCCAAGCAGGCCCCTTGGGTTACTGGTTGTTCCTTCACTCTTACTGAAACAGAGTTTCTCAACAGTGGCACATTCTATTACCGTATACTGCAGGTAGAATGCCTTCCTGGAAACTTGAAAAATAACAGTGCATCCAAAATAATAGAAGATGAGAACGTCTGATGTTGCAACCTTTGAAGTAGGAAATAACGGAAGCTTAGGGGCAGGAGAGCAAAACCACGTGACTTCTATTAGAGAGCATAGTGCCTGTGGGGCCAGCACAGAAGATAGCGCATCGATGAAGGGGTTTGGCAGCTCAAAGTGAGAGGTGATGCTGAGTGGGACCAGAGCCACACCAATGCAGGTGCTGGAAAGACCCTTGAGAACCACTCCATCCCCAGTCGTGAAAACCTTGTTCCAGGAGCTGGGTTAGCCAACCAAGTGTGGGAGCAGGGCACCGATGAGGCTCTACAATCAGGCTCTGTAATGCTGTATTGATTGTGAAGTTCAGCAAAGCTCTCATATTGGATCCAACCCATGTTGCCCTGATTATTGAAATGAGGTGGGGGGGGGGGTGGTAAGCGGACAAGAAAAGAGAAGACCTTTTAAGTTGTGTGGCTCCATCTGTTTATTTTTCCCAGCTTTATTGAGATATAACTGACGTAACGTTGTGTGAATTGAAGGTTTACAAGGTGACGGTTTGATATACTTACATTTTGGAAAATGACCGACCACCCGCTTCATCTAGTCACATAGTTACCATTTCTTGTTTGTGATGAGAACATTCAAGATCGACTCTCTTAGCAATTTTCAAGTACACGATAGTATCGTTTACCAAAGTCACTATGCTGTACGTTATATCCCTAGAAACATCTGTCTTATAATTGACACTTTGTATGCTTTGACCAAGTTCTCCCCCATTTCACCCTTCCCCCCTGGGCCCTGGTAACCATTCTGTTCTCCCTTTCCATGACTTTGAGTTTTTTTAGAGTCCAAATATGAGTGAGATCACACAGGATTTGTCTTTTTCTGTCTAAGTTACTCCGCTTAGCATAAAGCCCTGGAGGTCCATCCGTGTTGTCACAAAAGGCAGGATTTCGTTCTTTCGTATGGCTGAATAATATTCCCGCCTGTGTGCGCGCTCGTGTGTGTGTGGGGGGAGGGGGCACATCTTTATCCATCCATTTGTAGACAGACATTTCGGTTGTTTCCATATCTTGACTACTATGAATAATGCGGCAGTCAATATCAGATGCAGATCTCTCTGTCTGATACCGTGGTTTCATTTCCTGTAGAAATATACCCAGTAGTTGAATTGATGGATTATACGGTAGTTCTGTTTTTTAACTTCTTGAGGGAACTTCGTACTGCTGTGCACAGTATGGACAGTGTTGGCTGCACCCGTTTGTGTTCCCACCAGCAGTGCGTGTGGATTCCTGTTTCTCCACATCCTCACCAACACCTGTCATCTCTTGTTTTCTTGGGGAGTGTCACTCTCACAGGTGTAAGGTGGTACCTCGTTACGGTTTTGGTTTGCATTTCGCTGATGAGCAGCGACGTTGAGCATCTTTTCGTGTGCCTGTTGTCCACCTATATGTCTTTGGAACCCCGTCTCTTTTCCTGTCCCCACCCACCAAATGTCTATGATGGGCTTGTGGGTATGAGAGGCTCCTGGTGGTGGGCTTGGGAATTAAATGAGCATCCTCAGGGTGGAGAGTTCTAAAAGTCACGTATGCACTTCCCTTGGGAGTCAACACTGTAGAGCAATGAGTGTGATGTCAATTCCAGGCCACAGTATGGAGCACTTTACGTACTTGCTGCCTTCTGCGTACTAAGGAGACAAGGGATGACTTAGATACATCGTATGGTACCCCAGAGGGTAGAAATGAGAACAGCTGATATGCCTCCTACGAAGACAGATTTTAACTTAATATTATAAAACCTGTTTGCGATGCCTGGGTAGCTTAGTCGGTTAAGCGTCTGACTTCAGCTCGGGTCGTGACTTCATGGTTCCTGAGTTCTAGCCCCACATGGGGCTCTATGCTGACGGCTCGCAGCCTGGAGCTGCTTTGGATTCTCTGTGTGTGCTGATCTGTCTGCCTCACCCCCGCTTCTGCCGTCTCTCAAAAATGAATAAATGTTAAAAAAAAATTTTTTAAATAAAGAAAACAAGTTTAAAAATGTTGTTGGGGCGCCTGGGTGGCTCAGTCAGCTGAGCGTCTGACTTCAGCTCGGGTCATGGTCTCGCAGTTCACGAGTTTGAGCCCCGTGTCGGGCTCTGTGCCAACAGCTCGGAACCTGGGGCCTGCTTCCGATTCTGTGTCTCCCCCTCTCTCTACCCCTCCCCTGCTCACACTCTCTCTCTCTAAAATAAACGTCAAAAAAAAAAAGAAAAAAAAAGAAAAAATGATGTTAATTATCTGTGGGATGTTACAATATATTGAATCCTGACTTCGCTTTCTAGAATGTTCTAGATGAGATATCTGTATTTTGGCTTATCTGCCTCAAGTTTGCTTTAAATGCTTCTCCTTTGTGCTCCATCCTGTTTCTAGAATGT
>NW_026058415.1:0-112429 GCF_023721935.1 Panthera uncia
TTTTACAATGACCCTTCTCATCCTCTGAGAGTAGAGTGTCTGTCTCTTTGTTGCTGTATCGCGGGCACCTAGCAGACTGGCTGTCATGTAGATTATGCTTAATACATATTTGACAAATGGATTCGTGAATGGCTCCCGGATTTTCCACTGTGTGCCTTGCACATAATACATGCTCAGTAAATGTTTGAGTGCTATAAATTAGATTCATTGTTTTAACCCTCAATTTTCCTGCCTTTTACTGGATATAGCATTGACTATCTTTCAGCAATTCAGTATCTGACAAATGCTTTGACTATCTTAGTGAAAAGAGAGCATTCAAATCACAGCATGAGTAGCCCTTTAGTCAAACTGGCAAAACCCTTCAGATGTCCTTGGGTCAACTTTGATCATCATCCTTTACTATCTTCACCATGTTGTAGAATTCAGCATATTTTTTGAGGGACCCCGTATGAGCAGAGTGCTGAATGGAACTCATTTCAAGGTTCTTCTGACTTACAAGTAGCACTTAGCTGGGTGCTCTCACTCTCTGTTCCTGTACGATTGAGATAAACTAGGTTGTCATTGTCGTGACGGCCAATGCCTGATTTGACTGTTCCTCCCCAGAAAGTCTCAGATTTTTGGCTTCCTCACAGCGCTGCCTGGGATGCAGCCGGCCCTCTGTCCCTGGGCTCAGGGGCCCACCCAGCTTCCTTCTGGCACCCAAGGCAGCGGCTGCTCTGCCACCCCTTTTCTTCAGATAAGCATGGCTTGGAAATGCTATCTTTAGAGGTGATGAGTTTTTGTTTGGATAGAATTATGACTAGTATAAAGCCCACACATGCTAACAAGCCACAGAGTGCAAAATAATTATTGAAAGCAATTGGAGAGAAAAGTGGAAAATCATCTGAGGAAAAAACAAAATTGTTCCCAAAGCTTTGGTCCAATTTTTCGCTGTTACGTTCAATCTTGAGCCCTCGTTTTCTGCTGCCAGGTAACCCAAGCGCTGGTGACGCTGTTCCTCTCTTCTGCTTTTTGAATGGTACTCTTTATTAAACCTTTCGACATGCCTTCCTGACATTTGATTCCAAGTTAGTCAGAAAACATACGATATGCCAAGCTTACCTTTCAGTGGACAAGGAGAGAATTGCATTTTGTTTGTATCTTGGTTTTACTTAAATAGCATTTGGGATCACTGACTGTTTTCTCTGTATGTCCTTCCATGTGCATTAAGGTAATGTTTTCTATAGCAGAAGTAAACTTTTTTACCTGCAAGAATACATATGCTCTGTCCATGGCCTCAGTGTTGTGCATATAAGTTAATATGACATATGTATTATGTTCCAAATATAGTGACTAACCCATTTGCAAGGCATGCCTTCTTCCAGGCAGCAGATTAACTCTGCTCAAATGCTAAAATGTGTAACTTCCAACCAATGGTTGCTGTCTACTCATTTCGAATTAGTTTTAATAGTCCTTCCATTGACAAGAGAAATAGGCATAATACACAAGTAGTAAAGTATATCAGATGAATCCTAAAAGAACAAATGTCCCTGAGGAACAAGAGAGAAATAGAATAGGGTTAGTTCCTGTAATGCAAGGGAGAAACAGACACGTGCATTAGTACCACAGAGTATAAATGTAGCATAGGGTTTTTGGTTGGGGGTGTGGGTGGGAACTTATAAGTAGAGAAGTAGCAGAGACATGTACTCTCTGGCCTCTCCATTAGTACACCACAGAGACTGGGCATAGATATCCGTATGCAGGATGGATAAGGTCCCAGAGGAGGGGAGCGTGCCTTGGTCAGTAGATTGGATGCGTACAGAGAGCATTCCAAGAGTGAAAATGAGACCTGCCCCCACATTACATTTCATATTCATAGGTTAGCTGAATAGTCTCCAGATGGAAAACCTGTATCTTTAAGTAACAAGAAATATGACAAGGGCTCTTCAGATGAGGCAGCATGCAACTTGAGGCCAGGGTCCGTATATTGAGGATAATGTTAGGAACAGCCTTGCCTGCCAGAAATGACATCAGCCAAAGATCAAGTCTTTCTGGAAGCTGACTTAGATCAGGCAACCTACTGCTAAGCCTCCAGGCCCACCCTATTTTCTCTCTTCAGTTCCCATTTGGTCAAGAAATCATCTAGCTCTTCATCTCTAACTTAAAAATTCCATTTCTATATTACGCAGCCACAAAAAAGGAATAAAATCTTGCTATTTGGGACAACATGGATAGACCTAGAGGGTAGTATACTAAGTGAAAAAAGTCAGACTAAGAAAGACAAATGCCATATGATTTCACTCATGTGGAATCTAGAACACAGAACAAATGAATAAACAAACAAAAAGCAGAATCAACTATAAATACAGAGAACAAACCGATGGTTGCCAGAGGGAAGGGGTAGGGGACGGGCAAAATAAGTGAAGGGGAGTGGAGATACAGATTTCCAATTACGGAATGAACAAGTCACAGGATAAAAGGCACAGCTCAGGGAATATAGTCAATGATCCTATAATAGTGTTGTATGGTGACAGATGGTAAGTACATTTGTGAGCACAGCATACATATAGGGATGTAGGGATGTTGAGTCACTACACGTACACTTGAAACTAGTAGCCTCGTGTTTCAACTGGACTCAAATAAAACAATAAATACAATAGAATAAACAAAATTCCATTTTTGGACTTAGAACCAATGATTCTAACAACTTTAAATGACCCCACATTGTTCTCTGAACTTAAGCATTGGTAATTGACTCATTTGAAGAATAAATGCATTAAATAGAAGCTGCAATCTATAGATAAGTAAAATATTTTGGTGGATAGAAAAAGGTTGATAACATTATTGAAAACTAAACCAGGATATTTTATTTTATTATTTTTGTATTGTTTATTTATTTTTGAGACAGAGAGAGACGGAGCACGAGCAGGGGAGGGGCAGAGAGAGGGGGAGATACAGAATCCGAAGCAGGCTCCAGGCTCTGAGCCGTCAGCACAGAGCCTGACACGGGGCTTGAATTCACGAACCATGAGATTATGACCAGAGCCGAAGTCAGATACTTAACTGACTGAGCCACCCAGGCTCCCCTAAACCAGGACATTTTAATATGGTAGCATAAGGTTATCTTTATCATAAAGATATGCTTTTAAAGTGTTATAGATGAAGAAATGATTATATGAAATATCCCTACTTGTTGGGGAAGGGTAGGATATTGTCATTGTAAGAAGAAATCTGAGTCAAAACTAAAGCCTAAGATGTGCCTCGTGGAAAACACACCTGTGTTTGGTCCATACAGGAAGGCATCTTCTCCTGTCTCTTTCCAAATCTCTAGAGCAGGAGTTCTCAAAGTGTAGTCCTTAGACCAGCATAATCAGCATCACCTGGAAAGTCACTGGAAAAGGTAAATTCTTGGGCCCTACTCCAGACCCACTGAATCAGAGACTCTGGAGGTGGGGCCTGGCAATCTGTATATTTTTTAAAGCCCTCTATGTGATTCTGATGTAAAATAAAGTTTGAGAACCACCTCTCTAAATACATCCTCATTCCCTTCTAACAGAGCATTCTGGGAATGTAATGTACACTTTATAACAATGAAAACAATTACATTACCCGTACTCTTTTCCTTTTAAAATGTAGATTATTTTTAAAAATCTGCTTGGAAATTAACCACGTTTTACATTGAGTGACATGAAGGAGATTGTTGCTAGCATTTAAATTACTTTGTGGTAGGGGACTCTCATTAATTACTTATGTTCTTGGTAGCTGATACTTTATCGAAAGGACCTGTGCTAGCATTAATAAATGCAAACAAAGTGGAAGGTCCTGAGGTTAATGAGATAGTGAAACATTAATCTGTGTTTCTTCTTTAATGTAAAATGGAGATTCATCAGGTTCACTTTGTATGTTTTACATTTGTCTTTCCAGGAAGAACAAAGTATGCTAGCTATGGAAGATGAGGGCACAGTACAGCTCCCATTGGAAGGGCACTATAGGTAAGATATGCGTGGAAAAGCACACCACTTGGAGTCATGAAACGTGTTGTTGTATACTTTACTTAAGAATTGTGAACTGTGTGCATTCCTACAAAGGTTTGTTGAAGCTGTGTCAGAATAGAAAGAAATGGAAGTAGGACTTAGATTACCCTGTCCTAGAACTAAGTTCTGACACTGGTAGCTGCGTGAGTAGGGGCAAGTGGCTGAAAATGAAGGGGGGCAGGGGACTGTTGTCTGAAGTCTTTTCTTCTCATATTTTATAATGTATACAAAAGCTCTAAAAGTATCAGTTGAAGACTGGTCAAGATTCAATTCCAGAATAAATGAGCTAGGTATTCACTACATTGATCCAGTGATCATGTTTGAACTCTGGGAAATGTTTGAACTCTGGGAAGTTACCCCTAAAAAATGGCACTTCCAAAGAGATGATCTATTTCCTGAGTTCAAGGATTCACATCTACCAGCCATTTTAGGAAGTATTTATGTAACTCTCCAAAATATGCCTATCTTCTTTATGCACAAAGGCATAACAAAAGAATGCAAATGCCTGTGAGTTATAATAAAAACTTAAAAACATATCTGGCCAAAAATTACGTACAGATATATAGATATTGAAGCACTTAAGGATAATTTAAGACCATGCCAATAAAAAAACAGAGAAAACTTTTCCCTCTGGAAAGAATTTATCATAGTATTTACCAAAAAAATTGGAAAAATCTTCTAGATCTTCAGGGTCTGACTGTAAAATCACATTACCTAGGTTTTTAAAATGTAATTATCTACCACCTAAACATGAGAAGGCATTTTATCTTTTTTTAAACAGTATGTAAGTTTTAAAAGCCTGTTGATTGTTTCATTGAATCAATATATTCCCACGTGTGTTTTGTAGATAGATACTTGGTCTCATGTGGTACCCCTCTCAAAAGGATTCTTTGGTTAGATAAATTTCCATACCACATTTCCATTTGGAGATTCATAGTGTATATTGGCATATTAAAGAATCTAAGTAGTGCTGTATGTTTTTTTTTTTTAAGTTTAATTTTCTTTAATCAGTATTTTCTTTTCCTTTTTTTTAAAGCTTGTTTTTATTTATTTTGAGAGAGAGAGAGAGAGAGAGAGACAGTGTAAATGGGGGAGGGGCAGAGAGAGAGGGAGACAGAATCCCAAGCACACTTCACTCTGTGAGCACAGAGCCCAGTGGGGGCTCAAACTCGTGAACCCTGAGATCATGACCTGAGCTGAAGTCAAGAATCAGACACTTAACTGACTGAGCCAGCCAGGCTCCCCAATCCAGTATTTTCTAAACTCTTTTCTAAACTCTAAACTCTTTTACAAGGCTCTTTGTCACATAATATTGTGAAAAACATGTATTCCATATGACATTCTTTTGGAAACTGGTTGATTTCATGCTTTGAGTTACTAGGCGCTGCTGGATTTGAGGAACTAAAAAGAACACTTGTCCAGACTGGGAAGGGAGGGACCCTGTGAGACCCAAGGTTTTGCTCCAGACCTTTGGTGTCTCTCTAAAAAAGTCTAATTTGTTGCCGCCTGTGAACAACCACTGATGAGGGTCATGTGAGGTCAGCCTAGGATTTCTATAGAAGGTGGTTTTTTTTCACAGCAGGGTATCTTTTCCTCGTGCAGTAAGAAGAGTGCTGTTTCCTCACTTGAAACTTTCTTTGACTTGGCCTATAATTTATCTCTGCTTCTATTTGGTTGTGTTTCTAGCCCTGGGAATATTTTAGAGAATTCTGGACATCACTTAAAATTGGTGCCATGTTAAAATGCAAACAAAGCACCCAGCATTGTACGCGCCCTGATGTTGAAGGCCTTTCTAGTCATTTGGAAAGATATCTGCCAAACACACAGACTGCCTTCATTTATTCGACCAGTATTTATTGAGTAGGCACCAAGTGTCAGGCCCTGCTTGACTCTTGGGGAAACAGTAGCAGATGAATGGTCAAGAATCGTCATCCTCATAAAACTTATATTCAAGTAGAATAGAGGTGGGGGGGCCAAAAATAAAGGCACAAGTAATATGGGATAGTGTTTTAGATGGTGAAAAGTGCAATAAAAACAAAAAGCAAAAGAGGATGAGGGTACTCTGAGTGGATGGAAATAGAGATTTTCTTTTATTTTTTTAAGTTTATTTATTTTGAGGGAGGGGGAGAGAGAGAGAGAGAGAGAGAGAGAGAGAGAGAGAGGCAGGCAGAGAGAGAATCCCAAGCAGACTCCACACTGTCAGTGCAGACCTGACGTGGGGCTTGAATTCACAAACAGATTATACCTGAGCTGAAACCAAGAGTTGGACGCTTAACTGGCTGAGCCACTCAGGTGGCCCAGAAATTTTAAATACAGTAGTCAGCAAAGGCCTGAGTAGGTGACATTTAAACAAAGGAGGGAAAGAGTTGTACCATGTAAAGGAACATCATATGCAGAAGGCAGGACAAACACGAGGCCCTGAGGCAGCAAGCCCAGAGTGTTCCAGAATAGTCGGGAGACCACTGCTTGTGGCCAGAGTAGAAGGAGCAGGGCTGTAATGGCAGGAGATGAACCTGGAGGGTGAGGGCAGGGACAGAGCCTATGGTCCACTTACCAGGCTTTCTCTGTCTTTTTAATGTTTGTTTGTTTGTTTGTTTGTTTGTTTGTTTTGAGAGAGAGAGACAGACAGAAAGCAGGGGAGAGGCAGAAAGAGAGAGACAGAGAACCCCAAGCAGGCTCCATGCTGTCAGCATAGAGCACAATGAAGGGCTCGAACTGACAAACAGCAAGTGACCTGAGCTGAAACCAAGAGTCAGATGCTTAACTGACTGAGCCACCCAGGCACCCCTGCCAGGCTTTTTTTTCTAAGTGTGTGAGAGCCACTGTAGCGTCTGAGCAGGAGACTGAAGTTGATCTGCTCGGCTGCGAATGTAGGGGCAAGAGCCCAAGCAGTAAACACACAGAAACTCATCTCTGTAATTTGAAATGAATTAGGAGAACTCTAGCCAAAACCAGTGTCTATATAACTAGAATCTTTTGTTGAGATTTTTGTTTTTCATAGATTTTAAAAAAATAATTGAGAGAACTATTTACTTCTTAATTTTTAACTGTGAAAAATACTGTACAAAGGTATAAGACTGTCCTATATTTAGTTTCTATCACTAGATAACTGCAATTACTTAATTTTTTTAAATTTCATTTTGGGTAAACTCCTATCTAGAGATGATCCATCTGTGATCAATATCTCCGATGAAATGTCAAAGACTGCCTTGTGGAGGAACCTTCTGATGACTGCCGATAACTCAAAAGATAAGGAGTCAAGCTTTCCTTCTAAAAGGTTTGAATTCCAAAATAATGTGAATTTGTACTGATTCCAATCATTTTATGACATGAATCTATTAGGGAAAGAATAGTATTGGTTTCCATTGAATTTAGGTCTAAAATATTTTAGAAAACTCTTTTTAAAAGTAGGCAGAAATTGTAATTGGCACATTTGTTGGTATGTTTTTCAACATCTCCCTTTCAGATTAAAAGCTTATTCCAAAACTATGACAGTGGGGAGAATGGTACTGTAAATGAGTCCCAATGCAGGCCACTTTCGGACATTCATTTGGCCTACTCTTTTGCAATAAAGTTCCATTATATTCACTCATCACCCACTTCCCAGAACCCTCTTAGATATCTGCCCACATTTTGCACTCCCCCATTGTCCTTTCTTAAGCCCCATATGCACATGTAATGGTGATTTTGCACTTAGTATATTTCCAGGTTCCTGTTCCAACTCCCTGAAAATCTTCCCTAACTTCCTTACTCCAAAACTTTCAGCTCCAGAAAGTTCTATGCATTCGTATTTCTCTGTATGCAAACATTACAAACCACTCCTATAGTTGTGGATGCTAAGTTGTAAATGCATGCTGGGGAAGAGTGTGTCCTTAAATATGAAGAGTCATCACAGGATTTCCAACTGAATTTTCCAGAATTTATAAGCGTTCAAACCATCCAGTCTTCTTAGATACTGATCTGAAGAAAAATCTCTGTGTTATGCTAATAGCTCTTCTTATTAAAGAGTGATTGAGGGATTTGGGACAGTGTTTAGTTATTAAGTTCCTTTATTTTCATGACCTTAAATTAACTTTTTCTACTTAATTTTTATATTACATTTTTGTCATAAGCTCCCCTTCCTAATCACTCTAGAAGCTGATTCCCCAAAGGTAAGACCCTCTCCCTCAAACCTATTCCTTGGTTGTATTTCCTGTGTTAAATGGTGTCTTCTAGAAACCTGGTCAGCCTATGTTCTCTGTGTGAGTTTTGGGGAGGCAAAAGGCATGGAGAGGCTTGGGCTTAGATCCAGTATCGGACTGAGTGTTTATGGTGTTCCTATAACTACTCAGCTCTTTAAGAAGGTTGGAAGCTTGAGTGAACTTTTTTTCCTACATGACTTACACAAATACATCATATATAAATCAACAAATCGCACAGCACCATTTTTAGTGATGACATCAAATTTCTATATTGGAAAAAAAAGAAAATTTATCCTTGAATTAAGAAATTGCAAAGCTGGGAGCTTCCATTTATGCACCACATGCTTCCAAACCTGCAAGCTTTATCTGGCTTCATGAGAAATATTTGGAAACATGGGCTCAGAAAAGATGATACATTAGACTTACAGAATATCTCTTGTTGCTGGTTTTTGTCACCCCAAAATGGCATGCTGCTTCAATGTCATCTCTATCCCAAAAAGACAAACAGTGGATGTGCACAGTCTTCTCATCCCAGAAATCTGGAATTAGTCACCTCTCTCTCTCTCTCTCTCTCTTTCTCTCTCCCTCCCTCCCCCTCTCCCTCTCCCTCCCCTCTCTCCCTCCCCTCTCTCCCTCCTTCTCCCTCCCTCCCCCTCTCCCTCTCTCCATCCTTAACAACTACTTCTAACACTTAGTCCAAAGGAGGTTAATATAAGTTACTCAGTAGGCTCCCTCAAAGACTTCTGATTGATGTTTTCTGTCTTGTAACAGGGCTTTAAAATCTTCATGTATTTCTTTGCTTGGCTCAAACAGAAGTCATATTTTATTCTAAAACATGCTTTATCTTCCTTCCCCAAAGATCCCCGCTACAGTCTGATAGAGTCATCCTCACAGTAATTCTGTTTTGGTCTTGGAAGAAAATCAGAATTATGAGAAGGGTAATTTCTTAAACCCATTGAAATATGTGCTTATGGACTCGTTCACATTAAAAATATGGCATTTCTCTGATTTTTTTTAAAAAAAATGGGAACTCCAGGTTTATGAGCTCAAAATAAAATGCCAGCCATGAGAATATGTAGAAAATTTGAGACAACCAACTTATAGATTGCTTTTCTTCCTGTACTAAATGGAGCCATAGTACAAACTCCTTCTCTGCTTTTCTTTGGTTCAAGCAAAAAATTTTATGTCATAGTATTTTAGGTACTCCTTAAAGTAAATAGTATAGTCAGGTGATGCTTTTCGCCACAAAAAAAACTAGTTGTTGTAAAACAATGTAGTGTGCTTTAAGCAGGTTCAGTTTTAATTAGGACCATCCTTTATATTTTGATACAACCACTTGTTTCTTACTCTTTGTTTAAATTTTTATTTTTGTTTACATTTATTTATTTTTGAGAGAGAGACAGAGTACAAGTGGGGGGAGAGGCAGAGAGAGAATGAGACACAGAATCTGAAGCAGGCTCCAGACTCTGAACTGTCAGCACAGACCCCGATGTGGGGCTCGAACTCCCAAACCATGAGATCATGACCTGAGCCAAAGTTGGATGCTTAACCGACTGAGCCACCCAGGCACCCCTGTTTCTTACTCTTTGAACATACCTTCCTCCTAACATGAGATTCAAACTATTGTGTAATGAAAGTTTACCTTTAGATGGATTGTCTGTAGCTTTCCAGGTGAAAAATTCCTCTTGGTTAATGGTTAATGTCTTTCATCTTTATAACAGTGAAACTTGGCAGAGTGTGTGGCTTCCAGAAATCCAAAAACCACCAACACTAATAACAACAATACCCTCCCAAAGCCATTGCTTTTTCATGGTGTGTCTGTTGAAGGTATTGAAATCTGATGACCAAGAACTCTAACAGTGTTGTGCCTACTAGAGTATCTCTTGGTGCATAAAACTAAACTAAACTAAACCCAAACCTAAAGACCCATTTACCAGGGTCTGTATCTCTTGAGGCCTAAGTTGGCTTCCTTGCGGTTTTTGACACGGGCCCTCTCCTTATTCTCCATCCTGTCCCTTGCTATTGGTCCTGTATGCCTATTAGAGAAGCTTAGATACTTTTCCACAGTGCAGTTGGGAATAGCACTTGTATTTTATCCATCATTTCATCCACCGTTCGTTGTCAACGATATTTTATCTCGCCTGATTGAAAGAAGGATATCAGAACTCACTGAAAATTTGACCACATCTGCAGGATGTCTAATTTGATCCTTGTTCAACAGTGCTGCGCATACACGTGACAAGGTCCTCTGTGGCTTCTTGAACTGGATTGGCAGAAATAGGTCTCGTTAAAAACCACACATTGCATCAGAATAGGCGAACAACTGACACCTAGATTGACATTTCTTGGGAAGGTACCTGGCAACATTAGGAAAAACAGTGCTTGGTGTTGCCTTGGTGGCAGAGGCTAGGCTCTGGGACCATCTTCTCTGCTCCTCTCTGGCTGCCCACTTCCACCACCTTCTTCCATCCTGGATTCTCCTCCTTTGCTGTGATTTCCTAGGCCTATGCCCTGTCATGACTTCTTCGTAAATGTTGTTTGCAACAACTATTTTGGTGTGATCGAAACATAACAGTTTCCTAGATCACTAGTTGGCAGCATGAAGGTAGTGGGTCATGTTCTGCTCTCTCCTGAAATATTATTTCTTTAGATTTTAAAATGTGACTCCTCCAGGGGCAGGGCACTGTCTCATCTCTCTTGTATCCCTTGGTCTTTGCAGAGTACCTGGTACCCAACAGCTATGTAATATGTATCTACTGCAATAGCACATCATAGATGTGCTACATATTTAGTAAATATGTATATTTATTACAATGAAAGTTTAGAACTTATTGGAATCGTGAAAAATGAATGTAACAAGGAAATAAAGACAGTAATAGGCATACAGTAAGAAGATGGGTTCAGGTCAATAATATTTTTCATAGAAGTTTTGAACTGGATATAAAATTTCTGCTTTATAAGTTTGTTGAAATCTAATCTGACACCAAAGCCACCAGTTTTAGAGAAGGGAAAAAAGCCCTGATCATTTATTCGGTTATTGTTTTGTAACCAACCAGTAGGACCAAAGCAGGACATCAGGAGGAAGCATTATCTGTGAATTAAGTCAACATTCTGAATCTTTTCTCACCACTTGGTGACTAATAGTGCCATTGGGAATGTGCTCATTTATAAAAAGCTTATGGAACTTAGCACTATGCACACAGGAACCGTGCCAGTGTGTCTGCATCCCTAGGGTCTCCTACAGATGGGCTCTTGTAGTCTATCTTTCAAAAGATAGGGCCCCACTGCGATTGAGAATGCCAGCTTCAGAATCCTGGCCTTCGAGCTACAAGAGAATTTGGGGACTCATATAGTTCAAATTTACAGATGAGGAAACCAAGCCGCAGAGAGATTAAACAACTAGTCCAAGGTCACAGAGTTCCTTCTTGGCTTCCGGAAACTGAACCTAACCTTCCAGTTCCAAGTCCAGGCTTCCTCCGCTGCCCCATGCCTTCCCTTTTTCACTGGTTTTGTCTGGCGGAAGAGAAGAGACGAGGAGCCAGGTAAAGCCCAAGGAAAAGTTAATTTGAAAAGTAGGATAGCAGCCACTTGTCATATGAAAGGCACTTAAAGTAGAAGGAAGTGAGTCATGCAGATAGAGGAGTTAAAAATACAGAGTTAAGGCTCTCAACACATCATGTGCACACTGTCATCTCTTCTTGTGGAAGGAGAAAAGACAAGGGAGAAAAGTTGCTTTGCTCTGACCTGTAAGTAGTGCGTGCTGAGAAGTGTGGCAGGCATAAACCCGGGTGCCATAGACGCTCGCTCACACCAGCTCGCAGTGCTGGCAGCGTGCCACGGACGGCAGAAGCTGCAGCACTTCTTACCTGATGGCGCCGGGTGGTGGTGACAACTGAGAAGGGCTGTTTCGAGCTTGAATTGGAGGAAAAGCAATTTGAAAAACACACTCGTAGAATGTGTCTAAGTTGTTGACCACTAAGAAAGCTGCGCAGGAGGCCGCATAGAAAGGCGGGGGGGTGGGGTGGGGAGGAGGCTTTAACTGTCACTTTATTACTTGGAGAAGAGTTCTAAAACCAAGGGTTTCCCCACTGGCAACTATCTCATAAATTTAGGTTAAGGGAAGAAGTGGCCAGTGAAAGTGTGTGGGTTCTTCCAGCTCGGGGCCCCAGAGGCCAGTTGCCACTCACCCCTTGAATCAGTGGCAGGGAGGGACAGGAGAGGCCCCAGGTGGGGGCGACACTGCCCTGTGCTGGGGGTCACTGGGGAGTAAGCCATTCTGTGCACCCCCCACCCCTGCCCCGAAGCCTGTATTCTTGCTGTGAGCTTCTCGCACGTGAGCACACTGTTTGAGTTTTCCATGAAAACTGTCAACATGAGAGTAGGAAAAGTGATCTTTGGGAAAATACCAAAAAAATACCCCACGAAGACAGAAGTGGTAGAGTTTTGTTACCAGCTTGCCCGCTGATAAGGTTAATTGGATAGCAGATAAAAAAACAGAAGTCATTTGGGAATGAGTTCATTACAGAAGCAGTGAGGTAAAACATTGTTACTCTGATGGACAGGGTGACGGTCAGTCTTCACAGGTGTGTGGAGGGCAGTGTGTGGGGTGACTGCCTCCCCGACGACAGCGGAGATGTGTCTTTCCAACAGACCATGACATAGTTCTCACCAAAAATCAGGATCCAGTCTGTGCACAAAGGATGAGCCACTCGAGCGAGCCCTGAAATACCTACCGTGACATCTCTGTGGTGTCATTATGATGTCAGTGCTTTCTTCAGACGGGGGCAGGACTGGCATTTTCAACAATTAGCAGTAATTCCTTTGCCCAAATGAGGACCATGGTATTAATCTTGCATGCTTTTGGAACTGTTTAAAAATGTCTGATTTTTGTGTTTTAGTTACTGTTTTTTGAATTTCTCCCTTTCTGCAGTTCTTGGTTTCCATCTCACCGAGTGCAGGGGGTTGTAATTGTTGCTATCTAGCTATGCTTCGCAGCATGAAAGAGCAATGCTAAGGGCCCATGTGGTACTTTGGGGCTGATGGGTTTTGTGTCTGAGCAAGCAGACCTCACAGTCTCCGTGCTGGATTGCAGTAATACATTTCTCCTTTTCTTCCCCCTGTAGCATTGAAAGCCGAAAAGAGAAGAAAGCGGACTCAGGGAAAGGTGTTGACAGGGAGACTTGTCTATGACTTGATCTTCAATTTATTTTTTACATATATATGAGAAGAGCACCACAATTATTAATAAAACTGCTTTGATCATGTATTGTAAATTCTGTCTCTCATCCCAAATCCACCTTCACACTGTAAGTAGTGCAATAATTTGTTTCATTTCTGTGTTTAAACTTCTGAACAGTGAGATACCCTTGTGAGCATATACAATAGCTAATGCAAGAATCTGTGTGCTCCTTGCTGTATGTTAGACATTTGTAAACACTGGATTCTCATCGTTGGTTTTATGAGAGCAATAGCTTTCTTAAAGAGATGTCATATTTACCTAGTTTGTATTTTCCTACTTTAGTGACCTGAAGCTACCTGGTCATTTCATTCAGCAGAATTTTGAAAGGTAGTCTTACTTCTTTTTATTTTTTTATAGCTTAGCGTTAGTGACTTCTTTCAGAAGACCCCAATCGAAAAGTTTGTTTGGAAACATTTTTTAATAATTGTATTTATGCATTTCCTTGATTTATTACGATACATTTAATACGTAAGAGTTTATATATCTAACTAAAACTTAAAGTCCTTTGAAAAAATACATAGAACCTGTTCACAACTTGTTTAAAAGAATCAGAAACTAATGCAGAGAGTCAAGTAGTGGTCGGTTAGTGATTCAAGTTGTGATCACACCATCAAATACTAGGCTTGTATGAAATACTTCTGGAAAACTTTGTAAGTTTTGTGAGATTTTCAGTATAAATCTTTATCAGAAATATGCTGTTAAATTTCTCTCCCATTAAAAACAAATGTTTTCCAAATAAACCTATTATACACACTCGTGGAAGGCCACATGGTGAAGCCTCGTACGTGAAATTTCACTCCCCAGTTACTCTGCTGCTAAAGGTCACGTACTGCTTACTGCTGCTTCTGAATCATGTTCTAATGTTAGGCTGACAGGTCTCCAACTGTAATTTTTTCCTTCTGCAAAGCTCTTTTCCACTTTTTAATTGAATGCATGTTGTAGAAAAATAATCTTTTAAATGAAAATTTCAGATTCTGTTTGAGAGGGTTCTGTAGATATTTCAGTCCATCTGAAAGAATCCATTTTTACTGAGCTTGTACAAGAGGAAGCAAAGTTAAGAATTTCCGAGCATTACTAAAAATACAGTATTTCATTTCTTTTTAGATGAATGTGAAGTTAATAAAGATGGAATCTTATAGTGCTCTTGTTTCCTAAGAATCACCAGTGATCACCAACCTTATAATCTGCGGTGTTCTATTTTACAATAATTCAGAGCCCTGTGGCTTTTCCAAACTATTAATTACATATTTTGTGTATAACTGCATATGAACAGTGAAAAAAAAAATCCTCTTGTGATTAAGCTTGTGAGGGAAATTTAAAAAACCCAACAAAGCTTCCATTAGGTTCAACATTTTGATACTTTCTGAAAATTCCTCTCACAGTCTTTTGAGGAGCCATCTCTTTTACGGAACATAAACCTAAAAACATATACAGATAATTTGCAGTTAATAAAATCTGTGTTTATAAATGCCAAGGAAAAACACAGAAATTTTCCATTCCAAATGTGTTGCCTTTGTGCGTTTTATAATACAGATACTACATTGTAAACATTCCCATTGTTTTATGATTTAGACTAGCTGTGCATGCCAGTCAGTCCTAAAAGCAGCCTCCTAGTGTTTTAATACATTAATAACCATTCTGTTACAAATGATCATAGTGAATTTAGACCTTCACATGATCACTTATTTGAATAAGCAATCATATCCAATGAAATTCTGTATTTCTGAGTATTTTTATAGTTATTTTGTTCTCGTGTGAATTTTAATGCTCTATGTCAATCCTAATATTTTGAAATCATATAAAATATAAGAAAAAAATGTAGTGTTATATATTTCCTCCTAATCTCCTCAGATTCCTGGTCAAAATTACTGAATATCTTGAATGTAATTTATTGCAAAGTTCAAGTAATGTGTAAATGTGACTAGGATATTGTGTTTTTCACAACTAAGAAATGTTATGTGGAAATAAATATTTATCCTAATTAATTTCCTTGCACATTTTAAATTGTGATGCAAAGTGTCTTGTCTTTTTTCTCCTTAGTGTTAGTCAGTAAATCGATGTAGAACATTTTGATTGTTTGAACGTAATATTTAAGTTTAAACACCCCTGTGAAGAAAATTTGGTGATGCAGATATTTCAAGAGTGTTCAGACAATTTGAACCTTATGAACAGAATATTATGAGAGCTATAGTAGGATATATCTCTTCATTTTTCCAGAAAGCAATGAATTGGGTGCAAATGGCATTGCTCCCAGACTAGTAAAACCTTCCAAGGTCTTTGGTAGGCTTTCCCATTATTAGAACTCCATAAACTTCGGTTTTTACCCCCCCCACTCTCTCTCTCTCTCTCTCTCTCACACACACACACACACACACACACACACACACACACACCATGGGAAAAGCATTTCCTAAAATTTCTCTCCTCCCTGTTACAATGGGTCAGATGGGGCTATTTTTCTTTTGTAGCCGTCTGCCGGTATGTTATAGAAGTAATTACATTCAGAACTTGAATGTACTTCAGTATTTTTCTCTTGACTCGTGAGTATACTTTATAATTGCTACCATTTAACAGCCTTTGATACTGGGAAGTTTTTCCCTAAATTTAATCTATCTCCTTGGTGTGTAGTTTAAATTCATAGCTTGATAGAAACTCTCCACTGACAATTCACAAGCCACTTCTATTTCAACACAATCCCTAGATCTAGATCTTTTAGGATTTTTCTTGGCTCTTAAAAGTGTGGCTCATTTTTTTTTTTTTTCTATCTGCACTGATCTACCTCTGTTCCTGCTTAGCTGTAGCTGTTCACTCCTAGTCACCTGATTATTTTACTATTGTTTCAAGATTGCTACCCAAATGTTCTAATAAACTATCTCATATATTCATCAGTTGAAAGGAAATGAGATTTACAAGCATTTGAAAATTGTATGAGAGCGATTTGGATATATGATTGTCTAAATTTCCATTGGGAAAGATTACTTGTAATCAGTCCCCTCGAAGAAGCCCAGTGTTCAAGGATTGCTTACTTTATTTTTGAGTATCTCTTTGGTTGTTTTCCTCAGAAAGCTGCAGCTCACTGATACAACTCCAGTTCAGCTTCTGTTGGTGTACTGGCCACTACTTTTGACCTGGAACTTTGAAAAGAGAACTGTGGTCCTTGCTTCCAAGGGCACAGTAGATACATAGCTAGAGCACAATGCGGTATGTACTGAGTTGGCTGCATAATGAAAGCAGAGAATAACTTAAAGATGGAACTTTGAGTAGGGCAGAGTTTGAGGAAAATGTTATATAAGAGGTAGCATATGAATTAGGATGGAAATAGGGAAGGAAACCTACTCCAAGAGCTGCAAAGATTCTCAAACACATGCCAGTATTGAAATAAAAATGAAATAAAAATGAAATAAAAAAGTAAAGCTATATGGTGTAACCGGAGCCTGACATATTTGATGTATGGCATATTTGGAACCAAGCAAACAGCCCAGGATGGTGGAGTGTTAGGAGAGTAATGAAGACCTGTGAGAAAAGGTAGAAATAGATGTTGATCACTTCTATTATAAAATGATGTTAAATTGTATATTATGATCTTTGCCCTTTGTCCGTTAAAAGTTTTGAGTAATGGAGAGGCATGGATTTTTGGAAAGATGAGTCTAGCAGCGCAGTGGAATTCGACTATAGTGGGGGACAAAGTGGAATCATTTCCTTTGGGATCCAGGGTGACTGTGAGGCTCCAAGCAAACACTCTGTGAGTGGTCTCTAAACTTTTATTGTGACTGAAACCCAACAGGCTGAAGCATACTCCTTAGGTATGTAGGTAACTCCAAATACAATAGTTTTACTATAAATGTTTTCATGTAGAACATTCCTTTATATGATATGTTTTGGGTTGTATCTGAAAAAAAAAAGTTCTGAAAAGCATGGTATCAATAGTAATCCTGAGACTATGAAAGAAATGTAGGTGTAGTACAAAATTCAGCCAATGGCAGCCCGTATGAATCCAGAAACCACCTTTCCCCGCCCACATTTTCACCCCGCTCATCTCATAGTTCTTACCACGGACTTAGCTTTGTACGTAGATTCTCTTGCTTCTGGTGTGTGTAGTTCTAGATTTCTGCCATGTGACTTATTCTTTCCATTTGTTTATAAGTTCCTTAAAAATTAGGAATAGCGTTTTATCCCTTCTTTGTAACTTTCCAGAGCCTAGGTCTGTGTTCGGATTTTTCTCCAGCTGGGAAAGGCTGCGGACAGAATCCTGAGTAAAATATATCACAAAATGCTGCTGCTCATCTTATTAAGAATGTATTAAAGATCCAAGAAAAGACTCTCACTGGTATGGCAGTATAGAAAGCAAAAACGAATGCTTACTGAACACCTTTGTGTACCCAGCACCTGTAGACACAGACACCTAAGGTGGGGAACTGTGTAATCTATGGAATCATCAGTGGAGTCATAAACCAAGATAAAAAGCTCAATAGCCGTGAATAGGAGGAGGGGAAGGGTGGGGTTGAGGGTGCGTGCATGGATACAATGCCGGTATAGTGTATGCACAACTCTTCACAGCAAGGCAAAAATTCTGTGAAGTAGGTGTTTTTGTTCTTCTTTCAAATTAAGAAACTGGGGTTCAAAGAGACTAGCGCTCTTGAAAATGTTTCTCGCTTGAGTGGTGCTGCGGAGATTCTAACCCATGTCCACCTTATCCAGGCTGCAGTGCACTGAGTCTCCAGCAGGAGGCGAGGAGCGACTTCCGCCCTCCTTAACAAGGTACTCCTTCCAGGTCACGCAACCAGAATCAAGTTAAGATGAGTAATATTTCTTAGTATGTTACACTTTCTTTGTGACTCATATTTTTGTGATTAACACTGGAAACAAAACTTGCCCGATGAAGTTCTTTGCTCACAAGTCACAAGTATCATGACTTTGGAGAGGAGAAGCTTCATGAAATAATCAGGGTTTTGGTTATTTGATGGGTCACGCTTCTCACCAGATACGTGTTTTAAATAATTTGTTTTAAATTGGGATGAACTGTTCAGCTGAAAGATTGTGAAGAATAACAAATTTCGTTGAGCTTGTGGAAGTTTAAAGTCTGTAACACTAGAGAAGATACCCTTCTCAATTTAGCAGTGGGGAAATTACTTTTTTTTATTAATTCCAGTTCTCAAGTTTAAATGTTAATATTGTCACAGGTGACATGCGGAAAGATGATAAATTTATACTGAGCACGACATTGGTCTTACTAATAATACCTTGCTCTGAGCTTTTCTTATGGGCAGTGATGGTATGCTTTATTACTTACTTTCGTCTCTCATTCTCAATCACCTATATACCTCAGACATACTGAATACACACTGCAGACCATTGAGGATGTGTGTAAAAAGGGTCTCGGACACTGCTGAAAGAACCACAAAGTTGACAACAAAATTCTCTTTATGAAAAAAGCCATCCTTGTGTTTTGGTATGTTTTTCATTTAGAACTTTCTGCATCTTAAATATTGTGCAAATCTAGTAGTTTTATAAATTGCAATTCTCACGTCAACTTAGCTCAAAAGCAGCAAATACCAAGTAGTAGCATTGGTAGCTTCAGTGACCACCTGTGAATAAGAAAGAAAATGCCTGGAATGACGTACAGCCGAAAATGCCTGGAATGACATGACATACAGCCTGACGTGATAATTGATCTTTATGGTGGTGGCTTTAGAGGATGAACTGATCTATGCCTTCTGTTTGCGAAGGCATGGAGGTATATCATCCTTTTTAGCAAGGTTTCCAAAAATGTCCATAAATAATTTTCAAGTGACTTTCTAAAAATCGTGAGCAAAACGTAAAAGCAAACTCTGGATCTGTAGAAGAGATGTGACTATCGCTCCTTTCCTTTGGTGTATGTGCTGCTCCTGGGCACTGCTGAGCTCCAGCAGGTTGTGTGTGATAGGAATCTTAGCATCCGTGCACCTGCTGAGGCCGCAACTGTCAATGGCAGGCAAGTCTTCACATTTTTTTTTTTTTTTTTATTTTTGGGACAGAGAGAGACAGAGCATGAACGGGGGAGGGGCAGAGAGAGAGGGAGACACAGAATCTGAAACAGGCTCCAGGCTCCGAGCCATCAGCCCAGAGCCTGACGCGGGGCTCGAACTCACAGACCGCAAGATCGTGACCTGGCTGAAGTCGGACGCTTAACCGACTGCGCCACCCAGGCGCCCCCAAGTCTTCACATTTTGGTACTGCACTTCGTTTCTGTGTGTCTCCAGCTTAGCCTCAGATGAAGTTTATCTCTAAGTTATTTGTCAACGTCTTTACCTTCTTTTCCCAATAAGCCAATTTAAAACTCTTATTGGAGAGTAACTCTTGCCCTAGGAGGGCCAGATGAAATCTACTTTAACTTTTGTAACCCTCATTATATGAAAGATACATGCTAGAATTTTTTTATTCCTTCTGAGCGCCAGAGAAAACATTTAACATGTTTAGAAACTACTGTTGTACTATATCAGATGTTACACAGGGGTCTTAATATCTGTGTAGTATCTGATACTATATAACACCTACTATTGTATAAAATAGTCTTACTGATTTCTGTAAAATATCTGAGGTTGTGCAATATCTGATGTTAACATCTGATACTGCCAAATGGTCTGAATATCTGTACAACATCTGATATTGCACAATATTTGGTTTCAATTAAAAGAATTTCTTGTTTTTGTGACTATTAATTCAGTACAGGGTGTGGACATATGATCTATGACTACTGTTTCTAGATATAGAACTCTGCAGGGATTGGCCCATTCATGATGATTGAACTCTATTAAGAAATAGAATTATGACAGGGGCTTTATAGGTTTGAAGGTTGATTTATGTCTCTAATGGGTGAGTGGGATTTGAGACTTAAGGTGAAGCTCTTCAATGACATGGTCCCGAAGTACAACTGAAGCTGAATTTCACAACCCTCTGTCCATTCCTATGTGTGACTCACTGGTCTTATGTTGAATTGATAGATTTTTTTCCATTTCTTCTACTTTTAGATTTTTATGCTGGAGCTCAGCCTGAGATAACTTTTTCCAGCAAATGGTCTGAAGCTAAGTCTGAGTTCATAAAATCAATTTTTTAAAAATGAGGCCATTTTGCAGGTAACGGAACAAAAAAATCACATTTCCTCAGTTATCTGTTAGGCTAAATTCAGCATCTGAAATCTATGCTTTCATTAATATAGATGTGTCAGCCACAAATAATTCAACCCTTAAGTAATTGAATTTTTTCTTAACCTATACTGAGATGATATTGTTGATGTTATTTGTTCCTATAATATGAGCGTCATCGTAGTTTCCTGGAATAAAATCATAAATTACATAAAAAATAAAAATTATTTGGGTTTTTCAAATGCTATATATGTATGTGTGATAACAAATTATATATGTAGTACATAAAAACCCTATGAACTGCTTAATTTAACACATTTTTATGTATCTGGCTTTTTTTTTTTTTTTTTTGAACAAAAACTGAACTCTCTCCATGTTTACAAGGCAGTCTGGGATAACAAGCAAAATAAACAAGAGCCTTTCTGGATAAGCGTGTCCATATGCCAGTGTGGTTTAGGTCTCATTCAAGACACAAAATGCATTACCTCTGAAAAAATGAAGGAACATTTATTCGACAACCAGGAGAAATTCCACAGGATGTAGAGCGGGAATAATAATACATCACTTTGCGGTTTATTTTCAGTTTTTAAAAACAAGTCCAAGGAAGTTAAAATCCCCTTTTAATTAAGACGCTCAAAGAAATGACATGAGAAAAACTGATGCAAGGACTCCTTCAAGTTAGAATATGTGATACAAATATTTTCATCTTTTAACAGGGCAACCTGATGTGCTCACGTCTCAGTTCCAGGCTGCCTCCCTCAGCAGGAAACATCAGTATTTTATGAAGCCCGTTGGCAGTACTTTCCCCTCACCCTTGCTGTGCTTTCGTAGCACCTGTAGCCATAACCAGCACCTGCGGGCCTTGCTTGGTTGCCAGTTTCCTTCTCATTTCTTTGGAGTCTATTCAACTGCTGTGGTTTTACTTAGAAGTCGGTGCTTGCATTTATGATTTCCTGAGACTGGTTAAATAATCTTTCTCAGAAAACCGTGCCCATCTAGCTGTGAACAGCTCTCCTCCAAGAGTTGCTGACCGTAGTCTGGTCGGGTCATTGGGCTCGGACTTGACTTCCCAGCCATGCCTCCTCACTTCTTTCCCTAACCCTCCCTCTCTCACCCCCGCTTCAGGGACATCACTGCGTTCCCTTTAAAGAAGAGAGCACGCATGGGCTGGTCCAGTTAGAAAAAGATGAACGCTTCCCAGGGAACCTGTGCAGAGCTCCCATACGAACAACTCCTAGTTGTTGTTTCAGCAACTGATGTGGTAATGATTTTAAATAATAAACAGAAACAGACGGAATACTTCAAACTTGAGGAAGGTAATAATCTGTCGTGAAGACAGAAGTCCCTTCTTAGGGTTATAGATATGAAATTTGGGAACAAGAGTAACGCTGAATTTCTCGATTTGCGTGTACTTTTTTTTTCCACGATCATCATAACAGTGCAGCTTTGAGACAGAACAAAAATAGCTTTCAATGAGGTTTGGCAAGCCGTTTGAGGTGCTAAGGTAAAGAGAAGCATTGTTTTATGAAGTGGCTCATGTGGGTGTATATGTGTTGGTGGGCTGGGCCGCTGGCAATTCCATGGTCTTCGTCCGTATACCACTGCAGAGGAAGAAAAAGGTCAGAAGTAGGAAGCCAGTTGTCTCCTTTTTTGAAAAAAAAAATAATTCAAATAAGCTCTCAACAAGCATACATAGAATTAAAACATTATTTTAAGGATATACACATGTTCTAATGAAACTGTCCAAGTCCATTTTAAGATCTGGCTCAAAGGCCCCAGAACCACATCATGCATAGGAAAGAATGTTTATCCCATTAAGCACACTAGTTTTAATTAAGTGTTATCAAGTGTCAGATTACTCCTACACTGTAGTGAGAGAAACGATATTAGAATAAATGAGTTTGTTAAAAGCACTCATATGCACTCCTATGTTACCAAGGCGCTAGAAAAATCTATTTCAATATTTCATATATGTTTAACAGGAGGTCAAAAGTCAAATGTATTATTTGAAAACACACTTTGATTTTTCACTGGAATTTTCTATCTGTGTGTCTGATATTTATGAAAGAGCTGACCCGAGGCAAAAATTTATCAATTCATCCTACATTAAATAAGTGGGAAGTCACTACCGGGCAACCATAGAGTATGGAGACATAAATGAACTTTAAAAAATTGCCTAATTAAAGCATTGTTTCTCTTCTTTGAATAGTAGACAAATAAACCTCGACCTCTTAAAAGAATCTGACCCAAAAGATATATACCAGGTTTGGGGTTTGTTTTTTTCATTTGTTTGTTTTTGGTATCAAATAACTGCTCCACTCCCATATGGTGGGCACCCTTTGAACTGATCACAGAGCAAAGGGTGTGTGTGTGAGAAGACAGTGAAGGAAAGCAGGTTTTCTAGCTGATACAGGCAAGAAAGCGATTTACACAAAAATATTTAGTGTAACACACATACACGTACATATAAATATACACACATACATACATATTTATACGTTGGTTATATACACACACAATCTCTTTTTCCTTCTTGACCTGAAAAGGTCTATTGCAGAAAATGAATTTCACTTAATATCTAGAAGCATCCTTCTATATAGGCAACAACAGCTCTAGCCATTTCCAACTCCACAAAACAAGCCTAATTGTTCATTACCTGTGGCTGTTCAACAAAAGGTAACATTGTAATTGCAAAGCGGCAGCCGTGCTGATTATTAATGTCCCACTGGTGTTAGAATGGCTAGTAATACATCCTAGACAGAAATGGATTTCCATACTGGAGCTGAGCTATTATCATGCTGGTTCCACTTTAGAATTGGTCTGCCACACATTTACTAAGTGATTACTTTTGAATCAAAACAGGGAGAGACTGAACAACCACATGGATGGGAGAGCAGTGTTTTGACACTCCCCAGATATGCAATATTGTGCTTCTCAACCCCCAAGTCTTTAATAGTATTGAATACTACTCTGCCTATGGCTTTAAGGATATCACTTCCAGCTTCTTATTGGAAAAATAAAAACCCTTTTAATTCTGTCCCTGTGTCCTGGGGCTGCTTGAGGAGAAGGAGCCCAGAGAGGGGCAACTAGACCCCACCAGCAAGTTCCCTCCGTTTCCACCAAGTTTTGCTGTACCATTGCTTGGAAATCCACTCCGGCATCCACCAGGGCTTTGGAGATCTGAGCTGACTGCTGAAAGTGAACGTTATCTGCAAAGAGAGAAAGGAATCATAAAGTAACTAATAGCAGCTCCTTTTCTGATAGGAAGGGTGGGAAAGGCACAAGAAGAAAGGGACTATTTGAAGTTCTAGGACTTAGCATCCCATTTAGCCCAAGACAAGTGAGTTGTGGAAAGCAACACTGTTTTATTGAAGTAAATGTAACAGTCTTGCCCCTCATGCTTTTGTTTTGTCAGTAGTGAAATTGCAAACCTGTCTGTGATACTAAAAAGTCTAATTAACTGAAACTCACCATCTGCTGTTCCATGAATAAGGAGGTACTCAACTTGTTTAAAATTTTCAGCTCTGCTCATGACTGTTGAATTCTGGAATTGGGAAAAAGAATGTCATTATTCAAAAAAAGATCTGCCATAAACTGATTTTTCACTTCAGTTTACAAAATAAAATGTTTTCAGCTGGGGCCCCCTTTGATACAAAATATAGCAAACCGATATTTAAGCAAATGCTGTCTCCATGCATGGCAGAATGCACAGCATGCCCTGTGCCTGGGAGACAGGACTGGAAAGGGAGGATGTCACATCTTCCCTGCACACGCAGGCAGAGGGCACCTGCCACCAGGGCTGCAGGCAAAACCCCTTGAGTCCCAGATCCCAGATTGGCTGTGTCCTATGCATTAGCACAGGGCAGAGTCTCATATTAGCAATGTATGTTCCATGGGCTTATGCTGTAGTTCAGCCAAAAAGTGTATTGCCATGGCAACCATGTGTCACATGGTGCCATACATGCTACATTTCAAAGAGCCTGTACATAGCATTTGCAACTGAACATACTCTGCAATATGTCACATGAACTTTGGTCCACATTGCTAGGCAATGAATGAGGAGCAAGTATTACCTCTTTTGGAACAGATGTTTCAAGCCTAGGCAAATGTAACATATGGGAGGGGAAAGGGGTGAAAAAGATCAAGAGTGGCCTCAGAAAATCAGTGGGTTGTTGTTATCTGCCTCATTCTGTATTAGGGAAAATCCTGCTATCGGATCAAGCCATTCCCAAATCAGCCAGAGAAATAGGGCAAAACATTGAGAGGTTAGCTTTTTGAAGACTGGCCTCAGGCAGGCAGGACTTCTAGGATGGGGGCGGGGCCTTCATGGTCATCTCCTCTTGGTTTGGGGACGTTTACAAAGCTGGGATGAAGGTACAAGTGTCACACAGACATCCTAGTGCCTTTGGGAGGGGGGTGAGCTGGAGTTGGCTTCTATTGTTTCCTTATGGGTCGGACAGAGGAAGGGCCAGTCGTCTTCCCACAGCTTCAAAAATCATCCAGCTATGTCTTCAGCATCTCGGGAAGTCCAAGTCAACGTTACGAGTGCCAAGGTTTGTATTCCACAGACATCTTTGTAGCTAATGCCAGCTTCGTATTTTTTGATGGGAACCCCGAAGGTCTGGCAGGAAGGGGATGGGGCTAATGTGAGAGGCTTTGTGTTCTATCCCGTTTCAACATCGGTGAGCTGTGCACCTGGAGGCATGCTGCTCCCTGAATCCTGTTTTCTGTGAAATGGGAATATTTGTAAAAACGCTGCTCTGCTCAATCCTGCCAACATTTCTGTGAAAGAGGTCTGTAGAAACCCTCCTTTCTCCATGGAGGCTCCCAAATTCAGAAGTGAGGAACTTGCACTAGGTTACACCTGTAGGAAGTGTCCGCTGGGCACGGAGTCTGACGGCAGAGGCTTTCGCTTGCCTTGCCGGGCTGAGGCCACTAAAATTCCCAGCAGCTCATGATGTGGTCTTCCAGCAGAGGAGCAGGGAGAAACAGGCTGTTAAGTGACGGTCGTGGAATCTGTAACGCGCAAGGACACCGGGTATCCTTCGCGCTGGGTTCCCACGCCTTCTCAGGATGAACTAAGCGAGAGGGAGCTGGTCTGCACAGCCCTGCGAGACTCGGCAGGCGTGTTTTCCCACGAGGCCGCTGATGCGGAGCCCTGAGCGGTTTCTTCTCGCCAGAGAGGGAAGGGTCGAAATCACTCTCCCCCGAAGCACAGAGTAGGATTCAAAGCTTGAGGAGCTGGAGGCTGGGGCTTGAACACTGCCCGCGAACAGGGAACGGCCGTCGGTAACGGGAGCCCCAGGCCCTGGCGCTCCCGTCGGCGTCCCCCTGAGCAATCCTTGCTGCCAGCCCTGCTCATGCCCGGCGGCTTCCTCCACGTCGGGCCGCCCCCCATGAAATCCAGCGCTCTGCTCACCCACCGCGCTCAACTTCGCCGCCGAGACCTGACCCACAGGGACAGCCCCGGCACTTCACCTCACCTCCCAAAGCCCCCACGGGGCCTTCCTGGCTTGGCAGCGTGAACAGCAAAAGCTGCTCCCACAACCTCCACGAGCCATAAAACTGAGAAATGTCATTGAAACACGGAGTAATAGTTAGGAGACATATAAATACTCAGGACAGTTAGCAAGGAATGTGATAACTACTGGAGTTTGGACCAAAACAGTTTCTGGCTGCCTTTTTTTTTTTTTTTTTTTCTTAAATGGAGTGAATACAGGCTGAAAGAAGACAATTTTTATAAACAAGTAAAACCCTGAGCCTAAGATAAATGTTGTGATGTACACACTGTAGCTGTGATGAACTAGACATGGTGAGAAATGCAACATACTGAGAAAAAGACGAAAACTGTGATAAAAGTGTCATGATGCAAATTGTTTTACATTAACAATATTACACTACAAAGAAAGAAAGACAAATACTTTAATGCGGCAAGAGAAAAATAAAACAAAAGCTTCCCCTGCAACTGGGAGGTAGGTGTGCCTTTTCCATGCACGGTCCCCCTGCTCCCAGGGACAAGCCTCAAGAGGGGCCTCCCTGCTCCAGGTGGACGGCTGGGCAGGAGCGGGCGGCCTGGAGGCCCACACCCGCTTTCAGGCCCTCAGGCTGCAGAGAGCCTTTCTCCCCCTACCACCCCCGGCCCAAAGACGTGGCCGCATCACCCTTGCCTCTGGCACCACGGATCATCCGCTACTAGACCCAAGAATCCTGGCTTCTCAATCAAGACAGACCCTGGGCTGTCCCCTGTGTGGGACACTTGAACCTGTGGAAGGCCTCGCCCCAAGCCAGAGGAAGAGAGGACATGTTCACTGAACATGTGGTTAATGATCAGAAATAATATCATTGTGCTATTTTAACCCACTGGGATAGGATAATCCCCATTTGCCTATCGATGGCAACAGAAATAGCAAAGGAAATGGATGACTAAGTTAGAAGCCGAATAGTCTATCACCAGCTACTAAAAAGGAAGCTCAGAGTGATAAATGGGCGAGGATGCAATGGTGGTGCGGTTGGCACTCTCCCGAGGCTAGAAACTTCCGGAGAGCCCCGCTGTC
Organism: Panthera uncia; assembly: GCF_023721935.1. Classification (NCBI taxonomy): domain Eukaryota; kingdom Metazoa; phylum Chordata; class Mammalia; order Carnivora; family Felidae; genus Panthera; species Panthera uncia. Next base: position 27,109 of record NW_026058415.1, read on the forward strand.
AGCAACAGTCTGGCAAAACGAAGTGGGAAGGATTGGTCCAGTGGCTGTGCCGATTCCACAGCATCTCTGTGAGGAGCTTTTCCTTCAGCCCTAAGAAGAACCATCTGTAGCTGCTTGTTGGATCATGCTGGTTCCTCAGTCACCTTCCAACAAATACATCTTTGTATTTTTGAAATAAAGAGAGAGCTGATGAGAACGGGGAAGGAGTGTAAGAAACAGAAGTTCTGACAATTTGAAGCTACCCTTTGTGCCATCGAGGAACCAGAAGGACAGTCTGCTTCCTGAGGATGACGGTGGCAGTTGCCACATTTTGAAAGCTGACTTCGTGGCAGGTGCAGGTGTATCATTCAGTCCTGTCAATAACCCTGTGGGGTAGGCTTGACTATCCCCATTATCCAGATGAGGAAACTGAGGCTCAGAGAAATCAAGTAATCTCTCCAAGCTCATACTGCTAGTCACGGTGGAAGTCAAATCTGAGTACAGGTCTAACTCCAAAGTCTCTCCCCTTAGCGTTATGTCCCAATGTCCCTTCACATCCCAGCCAGCAAACTCATCACCATTTCCACATTTCTGTAGAAAAAGCAAACAGCCACTGGTCTAACAGCCAGCCAGCACCTCAGTGAGCTATTACGGGCATACCGACTTCCTCCATGCATTCCCCAGCTTGCAACCAAAACCTCGTAAAGAGCATGAACTAATGCTAATTTGGGAAGCACCATTAACGCCACAGAAAACAGAGGCCACGGAAATGTGTTAAGAAAAAAAAAATGAATCCAACCCGATCTGTCGGATGTTTTACTTGTTTACGTCTATCAAACAACTGTATCCATGAGATGCCAAGGAAAGAGAACCCATCAACCCGACAGGGGGCCCTACCTCAGGCCTCACCAAGCAACACTGGCTTCTTTAAAGATCACACAGCAGTCAACATTTTATCAGCACTCAACAAACAAGTTAAGGTTTGGCTTAAATCTGAAGGTCTCTCTCCCTTTGGCATATTCTGGGATAATAGAACAAATGTCAAATCAGTACAAGATGGCATATTTACAAAATTGCACCCTGTTTTGCATAACCTAACGATGCAGCAGTTCTTAAGGATTGAACATTTCAAATCTGCTAGCAGAAGACTGCCAAATCTATGACTGTTTCATACACTTGCCAAAAGCCTATCAAATTTTGAGCAAAATGCAAAATAAATCTCCTCTACAAGTTAAATCAGTCCCTTCTGTGTGTTCCAGGCTGCCCTCTTCTCTTGGCAACAAGGCTCAGGACTTGGGCCCCATTTCTCTTGCCCTTGATCTTCTGCCTCTCTCTGTGCATACTCATAAATCCATTCCCGCCCCAGTCTATGTCCTGCCTTACAGGCCACCATTTGGCCTGCTCTTCCCACAGCCCTGCCTCCATGGTATCTGTCAGTTCCTCCAACCTGCTTCACAAATCCCCAGGAAACCAGCTGTACCTGCTACTCATGTGTGTGCTGCCCTGTCTGCCTCGTCCCTCTCTGCAACCTACGGAGAGTGTCTGCGGCCTCCCTCTTTATTTCCGAAATCTTTCTTTATTGGCTTCACATAAGCGCCCCACCCTTTCCCACCCCTCAGTCTCTATATGTATGTAACGTTTTTGTGCCTCAGGTTCAGTGTCAGTAAAAGGAAGATAATCAGAGCACTTATCTCAGAGAACGTGAGGGAGAACTGAACAGAATAATCCACGTAAAGACCTTAGAAGAGTGTCTGGCCATAGAAGCAAGCACTGAATGAATGAGTGAAAACAATGAATGAAATAAATGAAACTGGACGCCCCTACATATGCACACCATTTGAGAGGGCTTGGGAGGGAAAGGTGAAATCCTAACTTCTTGGCCACTTCCTTTCCCTGCCCTACATGCTCGGAAGCTACAAAATTCCTGGGGCTCATCACAATTTGGAAGCCGCTGGTCTTTTCCACACATACGGGGTACTCTGTCATATTTGAGTTCATAGTTTATTACCTACTCTCTCTTAATTCTCTTTGAAAATTTTGTGTGCATGCTTTATCTCACCAACAAGTTAATAAACTTCTGAACAATTAAAATACCAGGCACTTTGAATGGGTGAGTGAAAGTCTACTACATGTTATTTTTTTAATAGGTGTGATTAAAAGACCTATGACTGACCATATGAAAGACCACTCATCAGTGTTAGTGAGAAACATACTCCTCAAGGTGTGGCTGCAGCTGCGATTTGCTTTTTTGCCAGTGGGGCTGAGGGTTTTCTCATTGCCTATCTGATTCCTCTGCTCAAATCTGTCACCATTTTGGTCTGCTGTGGACTGAAACTCACTGTTTCAGTGAAAAGATGTTTCCACAGGCTTCACTGCCTTTAAAAGTGCTCCTGCCTTGCCACTTGGCAGTAGGTGGTTGATTATCTACAAAGGGTTTTAGGGAGTCACTGTTCGTATCACTGCTTTGGGTCTGAGCCTTAGTCCTAGGGTCTGCTAATCTATATGGCAGCTTTGTAAGAATAGGAAAATGAATTCCTTCTGGTTCTATGCAGCCCCAGAGGTGCCTGTCTTAGTGAATGGAGCATAGACTGCTTTTAGCAGTGCACAAGCTGAACAACTATACATGGCATCCCTACCTGTTCCATTTGTGTACACAAATGGTTTCTCAAATTCCCTTTCCTAAATCATAAGTAGGACCTTTACTTCATACAATGTGCTTCTCTTGGTGATGTGGATTTCTCTAAATTCTTCCAAATCCGGGTTATCAGTGACCTAATAATGAATCCTTTTTCTCATTCTTTTTAAATTAAAAATCGTCTTCTCTTATAAAGGCTATAATAATCCTGGCTACTGATTGATGATTCATTAGCTGCAAATGTAAACAAAGATCAGGGACTTGCTTATTACACACTTTGGTCCTTCCTGTCCTGGATGTATTGAAGAGAGTCCGTGGGTCAGACTAAATGGGAACCATTTTCAAAATATCTCCTTCTGACCCACAGACATGCACAGGGTACTGAAAGCCTCTAAGGAATTGTCTTCTTTGTCTTTTCCAAAAGGGTGGGAGGAGGGAGGGAGGGAGAGAAGCAGAGAGAGAGAAATAAAAACAACCTGGGAAAGAAAAGTAAAAGATGGGGTCCAGAGGGGCAGCTGGGGCCTCAGAGGAAAATAGAATCTTTGAATGTATTCTTGCCAGAGACAAAAGCACAGGCTTATTTAAAAAACAAAGGAGGGCAGCTTTATTCTAAAGCCTGCTGTGCACCAAATATAGGCACTTAGATTCAGCTCTCCACACTCTGAGGAAGCAACTTACCAGGGTGGAAACAATTCAGTGAACGCGTTTGCCTCACTTTCCCTACACACCTTAACTCTCACCCGCCCAAATCATTCCTCTGAGTAACACATTGGGAACCTTTAGCGCCCTGGTACTGGCAGTTTTAATGTGTCCATTGCCAGCACTGAATTTTGTGCCAAGAAAACTCGACTCCTGGCGTGGAAGGATTAAACAGTCCTCGGGTGCCATCTGTACAGTGAAGTGTAAGAGTGACTCTGTGCACCCAGTGTGCGCGTGTTGCCATTGGCAGTGGGAAGGGACTTCTATTTACATGACGACCTCATGCAGCGAACACCTAAGGGGAGAGATGAACGTGGTCACCTCGGGGCAAGCAGAGGTGAGGAAGAGCGGGATCCATGTGGGAACGAGGAGCGTATAGGAAAATCCGGAGAACGATGCAGGATGAAACGGTAGATTAAAATCCATCATCCTAGCGGGGGAGGGCTGGCCCAAGAGGAAACGCCTTGGTGGCTGATGTTCATCGAGGGAAGTTAGGGTAGGTGGCGTGGACTTCCCTGGACGTCAGGGTTTGGACTTGACCCTGTGCTTCTAGGTTCAAAGACTGTTCAGAACGGGATTTTTAAAATGAACTTTTGACTTAACATCCAGCAGATTCTAGAGTCAGGGTTAGGGTCCTGGACAGTACACCTCGGTTCCAGGAGTTTTTAGTACTTTGGGATATTTTGGAAAACCCTTCAGCAACCCAGCAAATATGCCATACCGTAAGCGTCCTGGTCAAGTTACGGACAAGAAAACTCCAGATGGAAAATGAGAGAAGTGATGGAGACATGCGATTTTTGTAAGAATTGTTTTTCTTCAAAAAGTTCTTACATTAAATCAGGGAAGGTTTTCAGGTTCATATTGGGTAATCTAAAGAACACAATGTCCAGTAAAGACTTGAACAGTTAATAATAGTGCTGAGGGGAAAAGGGACTACAAAATAACCATAAATTCAAGATAACTTGAAGAGTAAGAGATATACGAGAAAACGTCCTAAGAGCCAAAGGGGATGTCAGTCCACCAGAAGAAGAGTACAGATTTCCTAGTAAATGGATATATAGGGGCAACGACATTCCAGGCATAAGGAACAGAACAGGGAAAAGTCCAGAAATATTCAGAGAGCAGTGACCATTGCAAGCGAACTAGACCACTGTGAGAAGGAGGCTGACCACGTGGTTAAAGACTGAGGGTTGGATTCAGTTGAGTCACACAAAAGATCCATGAAAGTGTTGTATGTGAGAATGTGGGGATTAATCTCACACCTCTTTGTGGTATAGACTGGAGTGTAGAAAGACAAGCGAAGGGGACACCAATTGGGTTATTATTACAAAAGCAGGTAGTCATGTGACAGCAGCAAAGTGGTGCCAAAGAAAGGAAAGGATGTCTACAGCAGCTTATCGGATGTGGAGGAGACAGAATGGGAAGAATTGAGTCCAAAGTATTAGGAGGGACAACCAGTGGAAATGGGGACAACCTGACTATGGGACCGCTTTGCAGTGGAAGATGATTTGTGCATGTCACATTACAGGTCGTCACTTTCCTATCTCGACCGAAAAACAGATGAAAACACACACGCAGGCCCAGACACAGCCACACGCTCCTCCCTGCACGGCCTCTGCCTTGAGCCTTCACAAATAAAGCACAAAGGGAGAAAACTAAACTGTGTATACTTAAGTTGCAAAACTCGACATTTTATTTGAGTTTTATTGTGTTTTGACCACACGGATTCAGAATCTATAGCAATGGCGGCGCCTTACGGAAACGTACAAATACCGCTCAGAAGCCCGTGTACAGAGACTCGTGGCACAGATGAGAAATCTTGGTAACTTACTCCTCTTTTTGTTTTTCTTGCTTTTTAATTCACTGTCCTGAGAAGAGTTTTGAATTTCCCTCAGAGAACGTAAACACGAGATGATTTACTTTGTCATCTGCAAGTTTTGGCGTTTTCAACAAACGTGACAGATAGACTCAGGAAAGTTTTGGAAGGGCCCAAGTGCCACACAGGTCCCTAGACTTAGGCTAGCACTCCTGGCGACACCAGTGTGGCACCAGAGACAGTGCTCTGGCTCCGCCATGGCATCCACACTAGCACAGGCTGCTGCCAATGAGCATTGCTTCCGGGCCACATTCTAAATGCTACAGCTTGTCTGAAGAGCAACCTTCCCACTTGTCTCCCATCAGCCAGCCATGTTGGATGCTATTCAGTAATGTGGGTTCAAGGGCTTTGCAGGGCGTTGCCCAACTGTACCTACTCGTCACCTGTTTTACTCAAACCTGGTTCGAACAAACTGTACATAGTTGGTATGAAGAAGAAAATCATAGGCTTGTACGTACATCTTAATTATGATAATACCATAGACATTTTAATATATAGCTAAAGGTTTAGAGAGTCTTCTGGGCTCTAAAGGAATATGTTGAATTTGACATGTTTTCTAAATGAAATTTTTATAATTAAAGTAATTATCTGGTGTTGCTTTGTATTTCCAAATGAATGCATATTGTGACCTATATAGCATACGATAAAGACTGTAATTATGCAGAATATAGTAGGGGAAGCTATTGGAGTATCTCTAAACCACCTGTGTTATTTCTTTTTAACAAGAATTTTGTTGGAAATAAAAAATATATATTTTCTAGAATAGATACACTTAAAAATGTTCTTAAACAACTTATAAATAGGTTATAAAATGGATCTGGTTTCTCATCTCTTACCTTGTAATAGTCAAGGTTGTCTTGTGGAGTCGGCAAACCCATGTAACGTTCTGTATACACTGAATCTGTGATGAAAAAGAATTCAAAATGCTTAATTCACACAATAAAACTTTTCCTCCTTTTATTGAGTTACTTTATGTGCTTTCACATGTCTTAACTTGTGCACAGGTCTACAGTATCCCCCTCAGGAGTGTCTCCTCAAGATCATTTTTATTGGGTGTGTTAATACAACCAGACACACCTGCTCAGAATCACGTTTTTTCCACACTTAGCCAGAACCAATGAGGGCAGAGGGAGATCAAACTAGATGATCTAAAACCCAACCAATAAGCCATCTGCAGAAAAATCAGATGTGAAGTGCTACAAGGTAAGGGCTCTTTACATTATCATCTGATCCTCTCAAAGAATCTAAGTTAGAAAGTCACTTAATGCCTCAACTGTCTGGAGTTTTTGATCTTGACACAAGCATATACCTTAATTTCCTTTTGGAAACCCCTTATAATGTTCACTTACTCGTTGCTTACTTAAATCATATTTTTTTTTGGCAGGTTAAAATTCACTATAATTAAAACAAAGAATTCAGGTATCATTTATTTGCTATATTTCCCTGTATTATGTCAGTTACTCCAACACAATGCACGTCAAACATTCATTTTCTCTCATTTTGTGGTGAGCCCTCAATTTTGGTATTATAACAGTTGTGTACTGTGAAATAGATTGCATTAATATCTGCTGAAATGATGTAAGCTCTTTTATCTATAAATATGGTTGAAAACAGGGTGCATATATATATACACGACACTCAACACACACACCCACACACACACACACAGGACAACAACTACCTCAGGTAACATTCTAACCTTTTTTAAATGACTGGCACTGTAGATTTAAAAATTATATTGATAATGAGTGTTAGTTACTCCACATGTGTTCTTTATGTTTTTCCTATGGAGATCAAAATATTGTCCTCCAAAATAAATAATGGCAACATTTTATCATTTTGATTAAAAGGAATACAGGCTATACGTAATTTTACATATCTAGAGGACACTAATATAGAAAATATAATATTTTAAAGATGTTTTAAAATATAAGATCTTCATAAAATGTTCATATATTTTAACATTTAAATATGAATAATTTAGGTTGTACATGTGATGGAGGGGAAATAGTCTTTAAGAACAAAATAAATTTTTCCTCAAACAGCAGAAGACTTCAGTTCTTCTTGTCCTAGAACATAATGACCCTTTTTTATTATGTTAATCAGGTTTACATGTGTGAGAAGTTCTGAAATTTTAATGAGTATATTTTAAATGCATAATACAGTTGTAAACTTCTACAAATACATCTTTGAAATACCATTTATGTATTCCTTCTATCTGATCTTTGAATAAAATTGTTCAAATTAATACATATGTAAGAATTCTAGAATGTTCCTACGTCTAGAAAGTTGGGTTGGTCCATATACGTTTAATGAAGCTCTCTTCTTATTAGACTTCTAAACTCATAAAGATTGCTTCTATTATTTTATTGGCCACCAGAGGTCTCCAAAAACAGGCTAAGCAACAGAACAATTAGCATCAAATAGGAAAGGTTTCTACGAAAACAAAACCATTTGTATATGGACTAAGTTGTAACTATGCTTTCCATTTTTTTTAACATAAAGATAGCAATATTTTATTTATTTATGTATTTATTATTTATTTATCTTCAATAAGATAAATCTCTTGACTTGGGCTTTAAAAAAGGGCTTTCCACAAGATTGGTACTACCATATATTGGGGCCAAAAATATTTAATAAGCATATTTGTTACCAATGAGTCTATCACATAAAGGATTTGAGATGGGGTCTGAAGAGGTGCAGGAAAATAATTCATCTTCTCACCACCTACCTAGTGTTCCAGTGCTCACTCCCTCCCCTTTGGGAATTATGATGCCTTCTATAATTATTTTCTGAATGATGAAAAGGAGATCCTAGAGTGGCTTTCATTAACTTAGAGACAGTGGGAAAAAGACAAACCCCCTAGGAATTTCCCTGTCCCTGTTCTCCTTTTCCCGCCTAAAGAGCCCTACTTATATCTGACCTTTACTGGAAGAAAAAGAAATACATGCTTCTTTTATTCTGCTATTATGTGAAGCCCCCAAATTCAAAGCAGAATAAAGATAAGGAAGGGTTTATCTGCAGAAATGTAGCATTAGGGATGTTTTGAAATTTGGAAAACAGTATTTATTGATAAGTAAATGTGTAGATATCAAATAATACCACCCAGGCTTTTGATATTAATAGCAGAATAAGGGAGACCATTTGATTTTAGATATCCATAAAGTACATCTATGATGAATCAGCTTATTTCCTGTAGAAACATTGAAACTCAAAAAAGAATGGTTTTGTCATCGAAATTTTAAGGTCAACATTCCGTATCTTTTGGTACCTGATAGTAATTACATACCATAATACTCCCACCGTGAGACAGGCGCCACGGCTATTCCACACTTGAACACACCACTGCCTGCTCCCAGGACCATTGAGGTTACGTACCCTCCATATGACTAAGGAATGGAAACGGTTATTTTTATGGAGGTAAAGGAATTCAGGACATATGGTAAGCAAGTCACAGTTTCCATATTTCTCACATCTTTATATACTGTTCCTCTTCAGAGATAGAAAGCATGGTAGAGAAGGGCTTAAATTGGCCTTAATTGGACAATATCTAAAGACTACACTTTCAGAGCCCTCATCCCGTTTCTTGATAGGTCTAAGGGGGAAAGGCATCAAAAGTTTGCCGGATACTAATTAAAGAAAACAAAATCAATACACACTAGGTCTTTACTGACTTTGACTCGTGAGGAAAATCTCCCTCCTTCCCTGTCTCCTACTCTCCTTCCTCACCATTCTACTTCTTTCTCTCTTTTCCTTACCTCCCTCACCTCCCTCCTTGATCAGAAGAAACAAAGCTGTATGCCCGACCAACAGGGACTCACTGCCTAGAGATCGAAGACATTTTATTTGGATCTTCTTAGATTAAAAATACGTGATTTCCATCTCTAAGTATTTACATGCCAAAGGTAAATTATCATGCTCTGGATTATATTCACCAACTATATGCATACAGATTCATTAACCAAACAACTACTCACCCAGCCCCAAATTGCAATCCGTTTGTCGTCCACAAATCCCATTTTTGAAAATTGTCTAAAATACATGGAAGAAGTCCATGAATTAGCACGGCTTTGTGTGTAGAAACTAAGATAAGTGCACAGATAGGAAACCCTGCCATTTGTTCTCTGTTTCATCCTATTGGAATCTAAGATTAATCACTGCCAGCAATCAAATAAACACCTGAGAAGGATGTCTGTCATTTTAAACTCAAGGGCCAGATGAACAAGGTTTACTTTTGTTGGGGGTCCACAAAAATTTTGTCTGTGTGTGCGTGTGTGCGTGTGTGTGTGTGTGTGTGTGTGTATGATTCACAGAAAACAAATCCTGGCAGTTTTTTTCACAGCTTTATATAAAAATTTGCAGCCCAGATGCACTTTTCTTTACATAATTGAATTTAAATCTCTCCAGATGTTTTTCAGTTTAAGAGAGGATGCCCCCACCATGGAGAGATATAGAGGCATGGAGAACATCTGGGTAGGGCTTAGAAATGTCTCTGGGCCCCCTACCTGAGAACTTAAACACCATTCTCTAAATAAATTCCTTCTTATGGTGGGTGTTGATTAGTTAGCTCAGCACCCATTAAATAGGAAGGAATTTTTCCCTGATGAAGTAAGAAGTCTTTTTGCCACTAAATTGTGTTCAGGATTGGTATTGAGGTAAAGAAATGAGAAAAATGTTTTATGCACCCTCTTCTTAATCTTAGCCTTACATCAAAAGGTAATTTGTTTCCTTTAAGGAGAAATCTAGTGAATGGGACTCTTTTAACTTTGTAGTATTGATGTGGGGTGGGGACCCTTACATTGACCTGTATGTGACTTGGAGAATTTTTGTGTTTTCAATTGTATATATGACTTAGGATGCCCTGAGTTAAGCATTATTAGCAAAAATTAAAAGTAAGTAGTTTTCAACTCATTATATTCTCCCTGTAAACTTTTAAAACTTAGACCACATATATGTATGGAAATGTCCACCAAATCATGAGTGTACAAGTTGATAAGCATTTACGGAAATGAGTATATCCTTAAACTAAGATATAGTGCATTACTATCCCCTGGAAGCCTCTGGGTCATTTCTCCCTTTGCAAAAAGAAAACATTTCGTATTCAGGATTCCAATCTGTACCTGTTTTTGAACTTTATATAAAATGGGTCATGCAGGATATACACCTTTTTGCCTGGCTTCTTTATTCAAAAGCCTGTGAGATTCATCTATGTATGCTGTTCTTTTTAGTCACTGAAATAGTATTCTGTTGTATAAATACATTCTCATTAAGTTTTTACTTTTTATTTGTTTAAAGTTCATTTATTTTGAGAGAGGGAGAGAGAGAGAGAGCACACAAGCGGGGAAGGGGCAAAGAGGAGAGAATCTCAAGTAGGCAGTACCATCAACTCAGAGCCCAAGGCAGGGCTGGAGTTCACTGAACTGTGAGATCATGACCTAAGCTGTGATCAAGAGCTGGCCGCTTAACTGACCGAGCGGCCCAAATGCCCCTCGTTAATTTTTTTAAACTGGAGATGTACATTGTGGACACCCAATTCTGTAATGTTGGATTTGAGAAGCCATGGAAACTCTGCCCTCTCTCACAGAGGATCAATTTGGGTAAACATTTAGATTTAAAATATCACAGCATTACTCCTGAACCAGTTCATCCTCTTTCTAATATAAACCTCCCTTTCTCTCTTTTTTACTTTAAAGGAAAATAGCAAATCATTAACTTTGGTGTAAGAGACTTACGGATACTTATTAAATTTTCTGTCATCTTCTCTTTGGTTGTTCCTTGTTTTTAAAGGCATTTTCTTCCACCCACTTATTCATTCACAGTTTTGCTGCATTTGCTAGTTTATGATTCCACAACATTATTTTAAATCAACCACTTATAATGTCTCCCTAGACATCCATGCAGTTGGTTATAGAACCTCAAAAGACTACATTTCCCATTTACCAGTTGAATGCAGCTGTATGTGAGTTGGGAGACTCACAACTTTTTTTTATACCTAAAATATGGGGTACAGACGCCTACCTTGCAGGGCTGCTGTGCAGTTCTCATGACGATGCAGGCAAAACATTGCCCATGTTACATGTGCATTACATGGTGACCATTATTCATGATTAAAATCTCTCTTAAGCCAGATCATGCCTATCTATGGTCCCGTGACTGGAAAGCACGAGAATGAGATGTGGTTCATACTTAATGAAGCCCTTATAATTGTGAGTGAAGATGGCTTTTGCTCCACAATTTCCCCCAAATGGCGAAGTGACCCTCATCCAGACTGTAAGAGCCACTCCTAGGACTTCATAGCTATCACGTGTAGTGTAGCTTCTTACATTCTAAAGGAACACTGAACTCCTTCACTTGTACTTGACTACAGGGATGGCTCACTTGTTGAGTTAGGTGTTTCCTCAGGAGTGCATTTATCCCTCAGTTTGTCCACGTATTAGTTGAATTTTGAGTCTCTGTTCCTAGAGGGTGGTAGCACATATACCAACTATCTTTCTAGAGTCACACAGAGGAATTTAAGAGCTGTGTCTTCTTTAACCTTTATATAACGTCTATAATGACATACATTTTTACATAAATGTGATTATCTTCATGAAAATACACCCCAAAGATGAAAGGTGCATCCCAAAACACTTCACATTCTTTACACTTTACAACTTGGAAATATAAATTGAGGGAGGAAAATCAGATGATCTTAGAATTCATCTCCTAGTCACTCACCTGGCTGCTTCAATTTGATCTTCAACTTCAAATGTTCCCAGTCTTCTGTTGACTGCGTGCATGATCTTATCTCCTTGGTAACCACTTCCTCTGCCATCAAAGCTAGCTACGATAATGTTTTCTGTGCTTGCAAGGTAAGTAGCCCAGTTGAGTCTGAAGATAGCGTCTGCTTTTTGACTACACGGGCCTGCATATCTGTGAAAAATCCCAAATTGTTAGCCTTTGTGGTTTTTCTGAATCAAATGAGGAGTGCTTATATTTCTACTCCCTGTGGACAATAAGTATGCATCTTTCCAGATCATGAGCCTGAAATTGTGCCAGCCACCAGGGTGCCCACAATGGTCCCTCTAAAACTTGGCAACATGACTATAATGGCTGTGTGTTTCCTTCAAAGATGCCCATCAGTATTATCTTTGAAGACTGGTATCAAACACAGACTTCACAGGCCAACATTTTCTAAGTCGTATGTTTCTTGGAAATCAAAGAAATAAAGACTTAACAGTCAGGACAGGGAAAGTGTGTTAGGAGAAATTAATGAGAATGACAATAAATGCAGTTTTGAATATATCCTTCCTCCCTGGCTTACCAACACTTCTCGACTACAAATGTATTTCCTAGGCTGGAACTTCCTTAAGCACCACTTTGGTGTATAATACGCACTGTTTTCCCTGCAACCCCAGATGGGGTTGCACACTAAGGCCACAAATGTGCACGAGTCATTGTGGAATGGGCCAAAGTATGAATGAATGCTACTCCTTAAAACTTCAAAGGAGAAAGAAGTAGACTGTATTGAAAAATGGGCATGTTGTTGTTCAGCATTCTACTTATTAACGTGTTTAACTCCCACTCCCAAACAGCTGGATGCACACTTTCCATTAGCCCTCTCATTTCCATTTGTTAATCAAGACAAGCTCCCGATAGCTTCTTGCATCACATTTAAATATGTCATCTTTTCACGATCTACGAGACTCCTGGACCCAGACCTTCTCCTATACCTCTCCCTCCAAGCCCATTTCTCCTACTGATCTGTTCACTGTCCCCTCCACTACATGCCTTTTCTCATCCTAGTGAAAGAAGTCAAAAGAACTTTGGTTTTAAACAAACATTATAGTACTTTAATTTTAAACTAAATATTGTAACATTCTAACTTTAAAGAGACAAATGCTCTCATGCATTTCTTGGGCAAGTAAACATTTTTTAACAACATGTGAAATGATATTAGATTCAATGATATTAGATATGGTAGAGTAATAGCTTCCCTTAATATTGGTTATGTGTCAAGTTACCTAACCCACTAAGATTAAACAACATTATTTTAAAAAATAGAAAGCAAAGATTTAGACATGTAAGGATGGGAAGAGGAAAATAACTGAAAAAACAGGCAGTAAATTTACCCTGTTTTTTTAAACTTTCCTTATAAAAGAGAGGTCTAATCATTCCTTATTAGGTAGTCAAAGAAGATAAAAATATCACTCTTTTCTAAAGGATCTGTTTTCAGTAGGGGGGCTGAAACCTAAAGCAAACTAGTGTCACTGTAGTCAAAGTAATAAGGCTTACTGAAAATCAAACAGCATCTCTTGAAGTTTAAAATACCTTTTTCCCTTTCTTTGAGCTTTTTTTTGTTTACATGGAACTGTAAATACAGTGCAACAGGCTGTTGGATATTAACGTCCCTCCCTTCCCCCTCCCCATACAATGGGCGCAATAGAACTCATATAGGTTTGCAAATCACCTGGTGTGCAGCAGGTCCCCAGCACATTTGTTGGTTTGTTTTTGTTTTGTTTTTAATAAAGGAAATGAGACAAGCTAGGACAGGAAGAGTGGCATTGTGGCATCATATGTGAGTTCAGGGCAATTTTAGAAGGACTAAAGTAAAATATATTCCCAGTAATTATCAAAAATATTTTATAAAGATGCCATATTTAGAATTTGCATGAGTTTACATTTACTGCTCAAAGATTTGTGTTTCAGAACTTTCTCTAACACCTGAAGACATTTGGATTATAATGAATAATTTCCTGTATCACATCGTCTCTTCACCAAAGATGTGAGTGGAAAATACCAGGCAGTGATATTTTGGAAACTAATGGAAAAGAGACCTGATGTCCTAGTGAATCAAAGGCCACCATTCAAGATGTTTGGGGAAACTTGGGGGTAAAGAAATTGTTAATACTATTAATACCTATCTCTTACATGTTAAAATGGGCAAGAGGTAAGGATAAAACTGGGACCTGAAAATTCTTTGAAATTCTCTTGTAGTTCAGAGAAACAGATCAAAACAAAATTAAGACAGAAGGGTGTCTACTCTCTCCATTAGAAAGATGGTAGAAAACAAAGATTTGGGGTTGTGATTGCAAAATGGGAGAAGGAAACAGTAAAACTGCTTTACAATGATTCAGGAAGAGGGGAAGGATTTTTTTTTTTTTTAACATTTTTCAAACGTTAATTTTCTGTAAACTGCCCTTGGGTAAAAACATGTACAGTGGTTAACTTCCAAATTGTTCCTTCCTCTTGAATACTTACACGTCTATTAGGAGAGGATATTTCTTGGATGTATCAAAATGAGGAGGCAAAATCATCTGATACCAAAATTCTAAACAAACAGAAAGATTAATTAGTAAATTAAGAATAATTATTAGCACATGATCTAGGTCTCTTATCTCTGTCAGTGATAAATCATAGCTAGTAGTCAACAATTTGTTAAATTAGAATTGAGAAAGAAAATGAACTGCTTGGATTCAGCATGTTTTTAAGATATAAAAATATTCTCTTTCAGGTCAGGATACTAGTTAAGATTAAAGCCATAAAGTCTTTCCTAATGTATCTATTAAATACATTGGTGCCTTGTAAAATAAAAGTGCATCTTAGAATTGCTAATGTTTTGTTTTTATGATTCTGTTCTTTGGCATCTGATCTACTTATCTAGTTTGTTTATGGCTTATGTTCTAAGCTTTCCTCCAAAATGTTTTCCTCTTCTTGAATTTCCTTGAAGATGTTTAGGATTTTTAGTTGGCCCCAACTTTATTTTAAAATTCTGATTTAATAACATTTTTGTGATTCTTATTGCCATCCCAGACCGCAAAGCTGAGTTCCCATTTTCAGCTCTGTGTTTCACAGAATGAAATCAGGTTTACACGGCACAGACTGTTGTGAACGTTCTGTATGGTCTGCAGATCTGTTTTATTCTCTGTGCTTGATTTAGCATCCGTTTAATAAAATTTGCCCTAAGTAATGAATTGGTTTCCTTTGCTCCCAAATTCAAGATGATGAGTTAGACTAATAAATGTTAAAGACACACACACAGAGACAGAGACAGAGACAGAGAGAGATGTTTCATATTTTAATCAGATTATTTCCAGCTTCAGTAGATTTAGCTTGAAGGGGAAAAAAATCCATATCTCTAGAGCTGCTTCTTTCTTTCTTTTCTTCCTTCCTTCCTTCCTTCCTTCCTTCCTTCCTTCCACAGTTATTTCAGTTGATGTAAAAAGAAATGTTTACGAGTAAAATCTTTATATAAATAGATTTCTCTTTGTTTTTTGCTGATTATTTTATGCCTTCTAAATTTAAGTCTTTATTATTTTTCCATAGAATGTCAAGCTATGTGTTGACCATATTGTTTTCAGTAAGTATGCCAAACCCACCATTTCATCTCTCCTTTGTTTGAATGGGTACTAGTTGATTAGAAGTGTTTTAGCTCCATCATTCTGAAGATGGAGTGTTTTCTTTTGGGGGGGTTCTTTGTAGTCACCAGTCCCACCTCCTTCTGCCCCTCCTCCAAGACCTCGACCCCCACTTCCCCCCAGCCCTCCTTTCCTGGAGTTTGAATGTACAACCACCTCCCAGATGAGGTGGTTGTGGAAGGTGGTTCTGGAAGCTCCAACCTCCCCAGCAGGTTGTCCATCCAATCCTATGGGTTCTCTGAGTCAAAAACTTTCAGGGCCCCCCACTTTTTGTCAAGTCTCCAGTATGCAGTGCCTTCTGCACCAACAGTTGAGGTGGCTCTCCAGAACTCTAAATTCTTGCCCACCATGCCTGATTCAGGAGCCAGCAACACTGGCATCACCTAGGGGCTAATTCCAAACTCTGAACCCTGGGCTCACCCCTCCTTGCGGGATCACAGAGCCACATTAGCAAGGTTCCGGGTGATTCTATGCACATTTCATTTTTGAGTAGCCCCATGCTGAGGAGTTCTTCAGAAGCACCCTCTGTTTTCTGGTGCTTTTCCTGACATTTAATCTTGGATGAATCTTTTCTATTGAATCTTTTTGAATATTTTCTATTATTACCCTATATTACTACCCTATAATATATTATTACCCTATATTATTACCCTATATTATTACCCTATATATTATTACCCTTTTAAAATGTGAAATAAATCAGTCCTGGTGGATTCCCCCATCCCCCACGAGTAATTAGCTCTTAATGGAAAAAAACGAGCAACCAAATAAAAACAACCCGACTGCATTTCCTGCTCAAAGACCCCCCCCCCCCCCCCCCACCCCCCATTCTTAGTGGTTTCTGCACATCATCCAGGCTCCCGGCACGGGGACTAGGCTAACTGTGGCAGGGAGAAGGTTAGAAAAATCCAAGATTTCTCTTCCGAATCTGAAGTTTCAGCATTTTACAGCCAACCCTAATTTTTTTATAGTCATCTCAGATATATTTTTTACTTCTTTGGGTTAAAGGCAAAATATATCAGGATATCATTAAATTAAACGCGCAATTAATACTTTATAGAGCAGAGTTCCTAACAGAATGAAGCTGGGGTATGGGGTAGCAATACTGGTTTTTTTCCAAAGGCTTCCTCTTAACAGAATTAAATTTCACATAGAAGGGTGCTGTATTTGAAAACAAAACAAAAAGTAAAACCAGCAGTTCTCGTGACAGGCTATTTCATAGACAAAATAAACTTAGGTTAGATTTACATATAATATAAAATGTGTATTTTCAGATCAAGTTGTCACGTTTGGAGAGATTTTTATTGGTGTTTCCGTGAGCAGTTCTGTTCTGAAAGAAATTCAACTTACTTGTTTCATTCAAAATAATGAAGTCCAGTTTTTTTGAGGGCATCTGGACCTCCTGCAGCATTTTATCCAAAGCTGAATTGTCTTCCAGGACCCTCAGTTCTAAATAAATATTCGAGACAGCAGTCATTCATTACAATGTGAAGAATATGGATTGTGCAAGGCTGTAATAAGTGGCAATTCACTGATGGACTATGCATTCTTTTTTTAAAATAATTTTTAAAGTTTATTTAGTTATTATTGAGAGAGAGAGAGAGAGAGAGAGCGCGCGCACAAACTGGGAATAGGCAGAGAGAGATGGAGACAGAATCAAAAGCAGGCTCCAGGCTGTGAGCTGTCAGCACAGAGCCCCACATGGGGCTCAAACCCACAGACCTTGAGATCATGACCTTAGCGAAAGTCAAGCACTTAACCTACTGAGCCACTCAGGCACTCCAAGGGACTATGCATTCTTTAGATTAGAAACCTTGAGTTCAAATCATTGTTCAAACACTCTAAAGCCAAAAAAAATCCCACTATGCTAAGTACATGTTGGTCCTATTCACACACACTTTTCTAATGAGCAAACGAAAGGTGAAATCTTAGAAAGTACCTTCATCGTTGCTGCTTCGGTGTAGAGTATAGAGGGGCAGACCAGGGCCTATTAACATAACCAGGGAAAAACGTTTTAGGTGAGATTTTTTTAAGAAAAGGAGATAGCATAGTTTTCAAAAACGGCATTTGTTACCATTTAACTTTGATATCATTTTGATACCATTTAGCTTTGATAGAATAACTATCATAGTGGTATAAGGGGCTTACTAAGTGCTAGCTGTTTTTTTCTCTGAAATAAGTGCAATTTGATTGTAATAAGTATTACCGGAAAGGCACGAGGATCAGGAGAATGAAGCAGAAATTGAACCTCTGGCCCTACTGGGTACCTTGGGCATGTTGCTTTCAATTTCCTCATCTGTGAGCTAAACCAGAAGACCCCTGACAGCTGCTATCTTTCCTTCCCCACCCCAAGTCCACAGTCCTGCGATGACCACGCCCACTCTCAGGCCCCGCCCCCTCAGGGTGGAGCTCTGGAACCAGGCCACCATCCCCCCCCCCCCCCGGGGGGGGGGGGTTTTCCCCCCCCCCCCGCCCCCCCCCCCCCCCCCCCCCCCACGGAATCCCGAGCCAGGGGGCACATCTGCACAGTGCCTGACTTGGATAAGCTATTCCTTTCTGGCATGCAAAAGTGTTTTTCTCACATGAACATATCTTCACTATTTATCCCAACTGTAGTAGTTGCAGACTAGAAGGTAATGTATAAAAAAGCTATTTGGTGAGCTATTTAATTTTCATGCATTTAGATAATATTAATGTTTTACTGGTGATCAGAACCACAGTGATGGCATTATACAGACCTGGGTTTGAACCCTGGCTTACCTGCTGTGTGACTTAGGACAACATATCTATGCTTCGATCTCTTTACATACAAAATGAGGGCAGTATCTACTTTATAGAGTTTTCTTAGGAATCAAACAAGACCACAAATATAAAACTTCTAGCACAGTTCCCAGTATGAAATGCATGCCCAAGAAGTGGTGACTAAAAACAGTCACAGAAACTAAAATGTAATAATAAAGAAACTGTGCTGATAAAGATTCAGTTAGCTGGTTTGGAGGTCTCTTTTCGGTGAGGGGACGATTCTTTCCAGAGTATCCAGATTCTTTCATTTTGAGAAGTAACCTAGCATAGTGCTTATCCGAGTGCTTGGGAGGTGGAGACCTGGGCTTGGATCCTGTTGTTCTGCCGGTGCCACCTCTTATTAGCTGTGCCACCTGTGGAAGTCCTGTTGCCCGTCCTTGCCAAGTTTCTTCATTTATCATAAAGAAAATGAAAATAAAACAGCAACAGAAGATGGAACAGTGAGCAGGTTGGGTGACGGGCACTACCCGCATATATTTTCTCATTTAGAGGGGCAAGTGCATAAAATAATAAAAAATTAACACTAAAAACAATCTACAACAAAAAATCTAATATATATCTATCTCTGTCTGTCTAAAACAATGAACTACCTCCGTTATACATAGGCTCCACTGTGTGTGTGTACTTGTGTGTGTGTTCAAAAGCAAGCCATGCAAGTCTCTTGGCCAAAAGGGGAGGAGAGGTGGTTAACTCACCACTTAGAGCTTGAAGAGAAGGGGACTTCAGTGATTTCAAGAGCACCTCAGATTCAAGAGAAGAAAACTGAGCAGGGCAGCAAGAATGTTTCCCAGATGGGACAGAGAAAGGGACAAATGGGCAGACTGAGCCAGGAGGGTGGTGAATGATGTCCGAAGAGAGGAGGGAACGTCAGCTGGCGAGTGGAAGGCTGGAAAAACGTGCAGCCTAAGGGAATGTTAGGAACCGCTTTGGATAGACAGACAGACATGGCGATGCTGTCTTCCCTCCCCATGTCCATTCACACTTACCTGAACATCTAAGTTGATAGTACTTTGCCTCTTTACTAAATGATACAGAATAGTACTGACACCTCTCTGGTTTCAGCTCACAACTCAGGCATGCCACTTTCGTGGAGTCATTAAGTTGGATTCTGTGAACCAATGGTGGAAATTAAGTGCTTGATGAAAGAAGAAATGAGAAGATGGAATTGAATAATGCCATATTCTGGTTTCAAAGCTATCAGAATGTCAAAGCAATGCTCAAAAACTTCTTTTTAGTGTGAGATAGATACACGAATTAATTCGTAATAACCTCAAACCTCCTACTGTTTGGAAATAACATAAAGCATCTAATAAAGCCATTCTCTTTTGGTGACATGTGGAGGTTTGATTTATAAAGGAACCAAAGCTCTTCCAGGACAGAAACTAGAACTTACAATTCTGGTTAAGACAAGGAAAAAAAAAAAAAAACCAAAAAACCAAACAACCCAGAAATTGTTCTTCAGCTAAAAAGACTCAAGTCAACAAATTGGTGGAGCTCTTACTTATAAAGATTTCTTCCTCCTGGCATTCCTTTATATTCATTACTAATGTAGTATCTGGGAAGAAAACAAATGAGATGTATATTAATTATGTTTTTAAAGAAAGTCAAGCACACTTTGTTTAACTCAACACCAAGCATTAGTGCTGGCCCTTCTTGTATCATTCTTCCCTGCTCCCTCTCCCCCAGAGGCCATTTTCCCCCATTATCTCTAAACAGGAGATGGTAAACAGACTAAAATATCTGAATGCAGGAATTGCTCCCTTCATTAAAGTGACGAGTAAAAACTCAAAACAAAACAATAAAAAAAAAAAAAAGAAAAAAAAGTCTCTTATAAGAAAAATGTGACTGGACAAGTAGCCTGAAGTTGAGAGCCCATGTGTCCATATTTTTCCCCATATTTTCTGTTCTAGAACACAAACTACTATCTTCCTGAGGGCCACAGAGCCACTTCTAAAGAGGACCTTCAAAGACTGCTTTGGGCAGGGGCAAAAATCCTCCATGGTGACACCCGATAACGAATTATAAAAGTGCCTTAGATGCTAATGAAAAATAACACTCCTCAATTCATGCCACAATTCGTGCATGGTAGCTGACAGCCTCTGCAAAGCTTTCCATTTTCCAAAAAGCGAGGCCGAAACATGGACAGATATAAAATAGCCTTTGCAAGCCTTCCAGAATTCGGCGACAGTTAACATTTCACGAAACGCCCCTGATTCTGGTTCAGTGTTCTAAGATGTTTAAGAAAAAGAGGCTACAGCTCTTCTAATGTAAAGCAGGTAAGAGCAAGAGGTAGAGCCACTTGGTGGCAGGGTATCAAATCTGCTAAGCATATGTGAAAATCATTAAGGCTTCCGTATGTTAAAAAGAAAAAAGTACTGAACACATTCCAAATAGACTATTCTTTATTTGTAGGAGATTTTCCCCTATTTCTGGGCAGAGAGGGTGTGATTACAACAACTATATTTACATCCATCCGATCGATTAGAATACTCACAGGTAATCAGTGGTAAGAGCTTCTATCCCGATGACTTCCCAAGCTCCTTTTGTAATAAATGTGCAACCCTAACGGAATTTTTTAAAAAGAGGTTTATGAAACTCTCTCGCCAAAGTTAAGTGGGGGGTTAAATCATTTATAGCAACAGTTCAGATGATCTTAGGCCTTTTTGGGTGTCCCCACCCCATCCCATTGTACTCTAGATACTGCTTTGGAATTTGAATTAATCAGATTATTAGTACACCTTGATCAACTTTACCAAATGATTTCCACGTCAAGTTAGTTGCATTAAAAAAGAGATCAACCTGAAGTAAATTACGTAGGAATACTCACTTTCTTATCTATTTGGAAACGGCAAATGTGTTTGTAGCCATCTTCGTTGCTGATGATCTTGTAGAAGTTCTTCCCGTCAGAGGTAAAATGAGGTTCTGCAGGCCTAAACTAGAATAAAATAGAAACAAAAAACACATTAGAGCACATTAGTCTCATCTCAGCACCAACTTTAATTTTTGAAAGTCCTCTCAACATCTCTGCCCAAAACCCATGCTTCATTTACTTGCCAAATGAAACCACAGTGTCTCAAAAGAAAATTCTCCTTCTAGAAAATGCAGACAAAAAGATCTCGCTCAGGGAATTTTTTGTGCAGAGTAAATGAGAGAAAGCACATAAAAAGGCTTACACAGGACACAACACAGAGCAGTGGTATTGTTATCTTTGGACATCTCTCTGTGGATGATAACTCAAGGACTTCTGGCTACAAATGGGCAAAAATCAGCAGTTCAGTTTTATGAGGTAAATTTTCTCAATGTCACAGGTGTGCTTTCTTGAAACACACTATTATTATTATTGTAACTGGAAGTTTGTACCTCTTAATCCTTCACCTATTTCACCCATCTCCCCACACCCCTACCCTTCCCACAACCATGAGTTGATTGCTTTCTGTTTTGTTTGTTGGTTTGAAACAGACTATTATCTTTACTGTTTCAGATAAGAAGTGGTTTGTAATTTGAGGGATTTGTTCCCTCTTTTTAAAATACATATTTCCTTTTGAAAGCCAGGAAGTCTTTAACCATTTCTGGACTGGGTGCTATAAGGAATGTCTGTCGTATATTTCACATGGAAACATTTTTATACTTACCATTTTTATGGTAAGTCTTTTCATTTTGCTAAATAGGATCAACAATTTACCAAAAAAGTAGTTGTATGGAAATATACTATAAAATTTCCATTTTTCACAGTTCAATAAAAGATAGTTCTCAGAACATAATGTAGTTTAAGCAGAAGAGTATCTATCCCAGCCTGAAAGGAATATGTCGCATTACGACTACATTTGAGAGCAGGTAGGAGATGGTCTTTTAAAATTGTTGGTTCACTTTACCCTAGATGTTTCCTCTTTCATCAGCTCCCATTTTGGGAAGGAAGAAAAATGCTTCCCTCTTCTATTTAGTGATTCAAAGTGGATTCATTTATGGAGCAAGCTGAGGCGTGCAATACACTTGGTGTTCTCATTACAGAGCTCTGAAACACATTCCCCTCTCTAGACCTGTGTTCACAGCCTTATCTTTTTAATACATTTCCCTGTTTCCCCTGGATGGAGTTGTGCCTAGTAGAAATGTGTGAAAAGTGGCATCTGTCTGGTTAAATACAGAGAGGAAAAAACATATTTTTTTCAAAGAGTCGTGAGGAAGTGTAGCGTGTCTCTTGCCATGGAGGAAACCACTTTTCATGTTGGCAAACCTCTCCCCTCTGCCCAATCAATGCCTGAAGAAAAGGGACGTGCGAATGCTATCGGAACTCCGAGCCCAGCTGGAAGGGGTCCTGTTCCTGGACCGGGGGCCTCCCCTCTATGCCCTGAGAGATATGAGTGAAATCTTTACACATTTTGTTCCTTTGTTTCTGTCTTAAAGGAGACTTAATAGAAGTGGTCGTAAAAATTAGGTGAGATTTGTTCATCGTCTTTCTATGAGGTGCCGAAATGGCTGCACTTCCTTTGTTAACTTGTTTCGTTCCATGGTCTGGTGGCAACACGGCTGGTGATGCCACCCAAGGCGGAGCGCAGCAGGAGCGAGAAGCGTGACAAGTCCCTGCGGGTCACCGCGCTTTCTTAGATGAAACTCTGCATCTGGGGCCTAGGAAAGCGTGAAGCCACATGAGTACTGTTTCCTCCAGAGGGAGGTACACAGCAGTGTGGTGTGTTTGCCGCTGCGTTGCTACTGGATATAGTCCCATCTCCTTACACATTAGTGTAGGCTGTGGATGGAAGCCATGTTTTCTGCCTCCAAAGCACAGGACTTTGAAGATGAGGTCAATGAGCATATTTGGCATCTTAGAGGCTTTTCAGCATAGGTTTGCTTTTTACTTTCCAGGACCTACAGTTTGCCTCGAGTATGTCTTCTGTTTTGTCTGCTATTAAGTTTTAACTTGTCCTTTTACTTCTTCCAGCTGAGCATGTTCTGTATTCTGTATAAAAAGATATCTCTGCAGGGGGCATTTAAGTATTTTGATCAATAGGTCAAGTAATATTTCTGTTAATAGCAAATAACATAGGGCCCTCATTTGGTATATTTACTTTTTTTTTTTTTTTTTTTTTTGAGAAAGAAAGCACATGAGTGCAAATGGGGGAGGGGCAGAGGAAGAAGAAGAGAGAGAATCTCAATCAGGCTCCACGGCCAGCGTGCAATCCATTGTGGGGCTCCATCCCACGACCATGAGATCATGACCTGAGCCAAAAGCAGGAGTTGGATGCCTAACCTCCTGAGGCACCCAGGCACCCGGTATATCTACATATTAAATAGCTCTGTGTATCTGATCCATACGAAAAAAAAAACCAAAACATGACTCTTAACCACTTACTCTTCCAACCCAGCCAGTGGTACTCATTTCAATGTGTTCTTGTGCCTAGGGAGAGAAAAATACAGGGACAGTGTTCCAGAGAGAAGTAAGCTATGCATTCTAATTCTTTAGCTGCAATTCATGGTAATACAAATGAAATTGTACTTAAAATAGTTGAAAACTGTCTCCATTTATATATTTGTATTTATGTTAGGACTGTTGCATTAGAACATTTACCTCTGTTGCCTAGGGCTCTGTCTCCATATGTGGACCTGGAGGGTCCACCAGCATTTTCAACTCAACAGGTACAGAACAGAAGATGATGTCATTTGTCTTGTCTCCATCCCCATTGGCTTGTTCCTACACCTTCATTCTTCTGCCTAGTGCCACCATTCACCCAAGCCAGAGATGTGGGAGTCGCTCTAGATGCCTCCACTACTCACAGCCACCTCCTCAGCCCGTCTCCTGGTTCTTTGACTCCTTTCTTCCTTCTCCACGGTTACTGCCTTAGCTCGGGTTCTCTTCTGATTTCCCCTGGTTTGTTGTCGTGACCTCCTGGCTGATACCCTGCGGCTCTTTTCTTCTTCCAATCTGCCCTCCACCCTGCTCAACCCCTGGCTGAACTCACGTGGCAACAGATGGTTCTATCTCATGATCCTCTTCTATTTAACACCTGGAAATAGCACCCCGTGTCCTCCAAGTCAGTCCAAACTCCTGGGAATGGTGCCTGAGACTCAGTCTACCCCCACCCTCAGTTCTCATCATTGTGCCTCAACCCAACCCCTGGTCCTCTGGGAGCCCCAGACCCTGCAGGCTCCAAGCCATTCACTGGATGCCTTTGCACAGCCTCTGCTCACAGGGTCCTTGTGCCCTTATCTGCCCAGGCTGCTTTATCTTCCTTGTCATCTCCCATCCCCTGTCCCCAGTTGAGTGGATCGCCTTCTTCTGCCCTACATTCCCTCTGTACCTTGCTTATATCCTTTTAGGTCACAATATCTTGATAGTAGGATGATATGTTTTACAAGAAACAAAAAGCTTGAGATTTTTTTAGTTTGAATTCTGGCTGTCATGTGACCGAAGCAAGCTCCTTAACCTCACTGAGCCTCTGACTCCACTGTGAGTCTTCAAGAAATGGTATCTACTATTATTCATTATCATAATGGTAATCCCTTTATCATCAGCATTTTGGGGACAGAGCTGTGCACAGAACTTGGGACACATTAGGTGTTCAATGTTTGCTGTATAAATGAACAAATGAGCACATCAAGATACAGGGTGCCCAAGCTTTCTGAGGCAAGAATCTTCACTGTGTCCAACCAGGATGGGAACAGGGAGGGGAGGTATGTAAGTACAGAGCCTATTACCAGGAAATGGCTTGTAGAGGTGTGCTTGACATATTCCAGCAAACCTTCCCTGGGCTTTGTCCCTCCTGAGGCTGCTGGTCCCAAAGGGGCTTTAATTCTGATTCACCAGCTTGGTCAAACCTTGAAGTTTCTTGTGGGGAAACCCCCCAACGCCCCAAGCACCTCAGATTTGAATTAACACTTGCCTTTGTCTTAATGTTACCACCCTTTCAGCCGGGTAGGTATCTATGTATGTTCCAAAGCTGTTTACTGCTTAATGATAGTCACAGTATGGTAGCAGATTTGTGGCCTTTTGAATCTTGTTTTCTTTCACACATACTCAGCCAGTCATTTGCCACTGCCCATATTTTCTCTATGGAAACACACTTTATGGCCCTTGCAGCCACTGGCCCTCTTGAGCTTTTTGAATTTTGACATCAAATTCTGTCTTCTGGGTTTCCAATTACCATTGAGTGATAATATCCATAACTAAAACAGTATGACTAGTGAGTAAAGGTGAAACGGAAGTACCACCAGATATCAGATTCTCTAAAAGTTAGTCAAAACTTACCTACTGCCTCAGGATCTGACAGTCAGAAAGAATAGAAACTCAGAGTTTATCTCCTGATTCCCAATCACTCACTTTGCCTGTTTTCATACTGTCCTTGGATCACATGTAGCTTTAGAAGCAGAACATCCCCATTAAACCTTACCGCTGAGGAAATCCATTTGCCGGTGGAGTTATTATAGTCACGTATATCCATGACTGAATAGTTCTGAATCCTTCGGAGCCATTGCAAAGAAATTCTTTCTTCGTTTGCCCACGTTACATCACACAAATAGTAATCCCTGGAAGGAAGAAAGGAAGGAAAAAATGGGGGGGGGGAGGGAGGAAGGGAGGAAGGAAGGGAGAAAGGGAGGAAGGAAGGGAGGGGAGAGAGAATAACTATTTCCAGACCTTGGTACAGACAGACATTTTACTCACTGAAATCAATCTTAATAGGCATATAATTTTAAATCGTTGTTGAAAGCATTTAATAACACAATATTTTACTTTTTCTGAAAGCTTAAAGTGTAATTTAGTTTTGAATGGAAATTAAAATATATCTGACAGGAAAAACAGTAGCTAACATCAAGTAGTGGCTTGGCAAACGTGACTCACACCACAGCTCGGGATTTTTCAAGTCCTCAGCTTGGCCTTTGGTGGTGCCAGGAAGTCAAGGGTGACATTTTCCCATCTCTTTTCTGCTGTCTTGAGAGAAAATTACAGGGAGGCCAGAGACACTGGCTGAGATTCGAATATTTTCTGGTAATTTGACGTGCTTCTCTAGAAAATTCTTGCTTTTAGGGTGAAATTACAACTGACCTTTTTCTCAACTTCATTTTCAAAGGGGAAAAAATTGACCCACATCTCTACAAACTTTGAAAATCAAATAATTATACTGTAAAAAATCTTTTCTCAAGACTCAAAACATGAACTTGTGGAAAAAAAAATAAGGAACCTTAACATAAAATTTATACAAGTGGAGATATCTCCAGCATTGTGTCTTCCTCCAACACATACCTTTAAGCAGTTTTGGAACTACCTTTTGATTTGTAGTGAGATGCATAGAATTCACAATTTAATTTTCTGCTAGCCTCCCTAAATATTTGCTCTGGATCATTTATATTTTATTTTATTTACTCTTCCTAGCCCCCAGTGTGATTTTGAACAATGATCTTAAATCACTCCTTTCCACTGTCTGATCAAAGCCTTATCCCCTTTTCAGAAAAATTCCCAAAGAATTTTTTCCTCCCCTCTCTTCCCCTCTGGCCCATGGCCATATCCTCTTCCTCACCCTGAACGCGCTAAAATGCTCCTTTGCTCTTCCCTTCCCAGGCTGTGACCACCCCCTCCTTGCATCTTTTTGCTCTCCTTGACTGCAAGCTCTCTGAGGCAGGACCACAGCTGTCTTGTTCACAGGGTGTCCCCAGGCCCTAGCAGAATACCTGGCCCAAAACAGACACTCACCGAAATTCTTGGAAGGCAGCACTGAAGGGAAAAATCCCATCCTATTCTTTGTGGCTTAAATATTTCTGTCCTTCCTCAGAATTCACAGACCGTGTCCTACCTATCTCCACTCCCCTCATGGACACTAAAGCAAACAACCACTGTTTATTGAGCACTTAGGATGGATCACCACTTCACTATCCCCCTTTTATTGCTGGGGACACCTCCTGTGTTAATGTCCCCAGGGGTACCTCCTCATTGTCTCCGCTGCTGGTGGCAGGTAATGAAAGAAGATCATACCCCTTCACCCAGCAGCAAAGCACCACCTTCCCACATATAGGGACTCCTCTCCATTTCAGCCCTTTCTTTTGCTTATTAAGAACTGGTACACCATCAGTCTGCATGGCTGGTGTCTCATGAACACCCTATGAGCTAGGTCCTAGCTGCCCTCTTGGTTCAACCTGCCCTTCAGTCTGAAACCACTGCAGTGCTCTGACTTCCTCAGGTCTTCTTCAAATATCCACTATGCTTTCTTAGAAACCCTCTTTTTCTACACTGATATAACCAGTCTTAAAGCGCTTACCACTAACGACTGCCAGGCTGCAGGGTGTGAGAGTGTGAGCCCCTCTTTGCACGCACAGGAGCAAGGGCGCCTCACTGGATCCAACTCTTCTGCCCTGTGCCCAGTCCTCAGGCATTAAATGAGAACATGGTAAGGCAAATAAATCTTCCCGGGAATAAGGAATAAATACAGAGGGGACTGCAATAATGAAATGCAAGGGAGAAAGGAAAACTTTTTGAAATTAACTTTCTAGACCAGGGGTCTGAAGGTTTTCTTAGTATACAGCCAGACAGTAAATCTTTTAAGCTTTGCAGCCCACATGTGCTCTGTCACAACTACTTATCTCTGCCTTTGCGGCACCAGAGCAGCTACAGACAATATACAAACAAACGACTGTAGCTGTGTTCCAGTGAAATGCTGAGATTTGAAGTTCATATAATTTTCACACATCATGAAGTATTATTCTTCTCGTGATTTTTCCTCCCCAATTACTCAAATTGTAAATTCCTTCCCAGTCACTCAAAATTGTAAAAACCTTTCTTACTTGCAGATCATACAAAAACGGGCATGGGGCTGGATTTGCCAGTGGGCCTGGTGTGCTTATCCCTGCTCTATGCTAGTGGTTCTTACTCATAGATCAAATCCCTTTATAAACTGGATGAAAATCATGTACCTCTCTCTAAGGGAAAAAAAAGCCTCTTCACATACTTGCACACATTATCTCAGGGCTTCCTGGGCATCGATTAGGACCATGGGCTCTAAAAAGAGCCTTCCCTTTTCTAAAGTGGCCTAGTAGGGGGAAGGGGCCGGAGGGGGGCGGGCAGAAAACTCTCTAACACGATTAGTGGATCACCTGGTACAAAGTCCTTTTATCTACTAAAAACCATAAATTATGCTCCAGGTTTGGAAATCAGCAGTAGAGAAATAACTTTTCCCCATTTGAAAACATGGAGTAATGGAATTTAGGAAGTCTGCCAGGAAACTCACATGCATCTGGCACCTTCCCTGCCCATTTCTAGATCAAAGGTTCATGAACCTGTATCCTCCACTCCCTCTGTCACTCACTGTAGCCCGAGGTGTACTCTGTACCCTGTGATGCCTCCAGAATGGCCTTTCACCAGCAAGGGGACGGTACATTTTGAATTTTCATATAAACATACTTCCGCTTAATCACAGATTCTCTTCAGGATTTGCAATTAAGGGGAGACAGAATGAGGCTGCATAACCCAGCCCTGAGCCAAGATCATGCCAGTCTGAGATGTCAATGACTCAAAAAAAAAAAAAAAAAAAAAAAAAAAGTAAGGGAACCAATGACCCAACTGCACTTTTTATTGAAAGGTTTAAGTCCCACTTAAGACCAGAAAAATCCAACAAGCAGGATTATCAACTATCTTGTGTGCTATTTGCTGATTTTATTCTGTAAAAACAGAGAGGCGTATACTGAGGAGACTGGTTATGAAATGGTGGGTAGGAGCAGAAGAGGGCCTTCCCTTGAGCCAGTGGCTGCCTATCCCAGGTTAGGCAGAGTGATTCAACAAGCTCTTCTAACTTCTGGGACGGTATTAGACCAAGGAGAATATGGCTGACTTTAATATTAAAGCAGTGGAGTAATTCCTGGACATAACAGTAGGAGTTCAAACGCAAGGGGAGTCTACTTGTGCCTGGAACTGTTCCAGGGGCTTGACATAAAGCTCGTGGCACCCTATGAGGTAGGAACGCTAGAGTTCATGGTTTACAGACAAGGAAAGGGAAATGTAGAGAAGTTAAGTAACTTGCTCAAGGTCACACACTGGGAAGTGTTGGAGCCATGATTCAAACCAAGCAGTTGGCTTCAGATTTTCTGTTCCCAGTCATTCCCTCTGTAGAACCTCTACCCATCCCTCTGGTGAATATTGTTGGCTAGCTTCAACCCGCTTGCATTTTCTTCAGGATCGAACTCCTCACTCTATGAGATCTATTTATTCCTACAGAGTGTGTGTAAACTAAACAGCTGAATTTTATAAAGCAAATTGTATTTGAATCTATTGGGAGAGACTTGCTTTTGAAGGTCATACTTGTAAAGTGCTGGCTTGCAAAGAGTAGGCATTTAATAAATGTCTGTTGAGTTACATTAATTCCCCTAATTTGTGTAAATGTTTCTTTTGGTATATTCAGGATACTTAACATCAGGTAGGCATTACTAACTGGAAAGAATATTGGAGAGCAATTGCTCCTAAGAGCAACTGCAGACGGTAGAGTGATTAATTCGGTGAATCACCCAAGGAAGTGGGCGTTCTGCCAGTGCTGGCCCCGGGCTCCCTGCCACCCTCTGCTCTGAGATGGATGCCAGCCCTCCTGGGGCTGCTGACAGATCGCTGAGGAGGGGTAGGGTGAGAGGGAGCCCATCCCAGGGGGCGGCACCCACAGCATGTGAGCTGCTGTTCGGCCTCATTTCTGGAGGTGTCGCTAGCTTCCAGGGTATTTCAGTCCAGTTCATTTATCTCCCGGGTGGCGACCCTAGACCCCAATATCCTTACTTTATAGACCAAGGATCACCAGCCGTTCAGAGGAAAACATTTATCTATTGAATCACACAGGAGCAGAAAAACAGGGTAGGGGCAGGCAGACCATGAGCTGGGTGTGACTGGTCCCTGGAGCCAATTGGCCAGATGTGGGGTGGGGTCACCTCAATAGAACATGTCCTTCCCAATTCTCTAGCTCAGGCCACAGAATTTGCAGATGGCTGGGAGGAGGTGGAAAGAGGGATTTGCTATGCAGGGTCACTGTGCAGGTCATCTTTGGTGCTGGCTGTATAAACTACGGCACACACATAAAGTCAGACACATAGCATATCTCATTCATCCACACATCAGCTTATTCAATTTATGCTGCAAATACTGATTGGACACTTGCTGTATCCCAGGCACCCTGGAAGGCACTGGAGATACTACTGTTAAGATTGCTCCCTTTCTTATTACTTCAATCCAGCAAGGTGAAACAGGGCTCTAAATAAAGCAGTTAGGGGGTTTATGGTTTTTCAGTATGTGTGGTTTTCTCTCAAATATTTTGAGTCACAAACTCCCATTATGAGTCATCAATACAAATGGGCAGCCTAATGAATCTAATCAACCTGACCTCTCAATCAATGAGGGTGGCAGGGAGGTTCTCCCTGATTCAGGTTCAGGCTCAGGTTGCTGGAAGGGTGGCCAGGATGCGCTTCTCATTTGTCAGCAGAGGAGCGCATTCCTAACAGAACAAACCAGCCTTAGCCTCCAGAAGGATTTCTCCTGCTGGAAGCTCCATGGTGCAAGGATATGGCCCAGAGGGAAAATCAGTGATGGGTGCCTAGGCAGAGGAGGGAGGAGACATGAGGACCCTCACAGGGCTACACTCCCGGTGATCCTACAACTCCAGGAAGTAGCAGATTGCTAGAAAACATAGCAGAGGGTGCTGGGCAACTTACCAACTTGCCTGGATTGACCTGGCCCTGCTGGATGTTTGCATAAGGCTAGAAAATGGGGCATCACCACCTATTGGAATGCTTTCCCCAGAGAGGACCTCCAGCCTGGTTTTAGATAAGCTGTGGCCTCACTGGTGTTAACAGAGACCAGAGCTGTAACATTCCCTATATAACACATTCCTGAGGCATTTCCAGAAATGATTTGTTGGTAAAATGTGTCTCACACAAAATACCCCCAGTGAGTGAGGCAGTCCCCACCAGGAATGTAGCATAAAGAACTACAAAGAACAAAGATGTAATGGTTCATTCCTACAGGACAAAAACTAAGTCCTTAGACCTGCATAGGTTTCCTGATCTCAGGTCCTGGAACATGGTTTCTAAGTGGGGAAGATCTCATCTCTTCATCTGTGAAATGGCCATGACAATAACACTGTAGGGAGTGTTTCAAGTGAGATGTGAGTGGAGCACCAAGCACAGTCCCTGCCCACAGAAATACTCAATACTTTTAAACTCCATTATTCGATGAATCTGGTCTGGCAAGTGCAGGCCTCTGTTCTCTTCCCAGCTCCCATGCTAGCAGGCTATGTGACCTTGAGCAAATGAGTTTCTCTCTCTGAACCTCGGTTCTCTCATCTGTGTTCTACAGTGTTGTCCTGAGTGTGTTCTGGAACCCCTGCAGGTTCTGCCTAATATCCTGACTCCGGGGGGGAAGCTGAGGGGACAGGGCCCATGCCTGCAACCTGAGCAGTAATCTTCATTTGTTTTCTGGTACTGTACTTCTGTGTTGCAGCTCACTTGGAAAAAAAAAGGGGGGCTTCCAGGTCCTTAAAAATGTTTGTAAACCATGAGTGAGATCTAAAGCCCCTTCTAGGATCTAGTGTCTTTCAGAGCAGGAGACTGTGGCTCACCCTCCCTGCAGACAGATGCTGGCTGTAGACCATTAGGTCACAGGACCTGCTGCTCTTTCCCTGGACAGCCCCGTGCTTCCCTGCTCATGGGTCACCTTCCCCTTCAGTGCCACCTCCCTCAACTGTGCCCTTCGGAACCCTACCTCTTCAACCCACACCTTCCTTACGATGCTTTCTTTGATCGCTGGGATCATGGAAAACTCATCTCCTCCTCCTCGGAATGCCTCTGGCCTTCTGCTTATACCTCTGTCATATCTGCTTTTGAAGTCATTTATTGCAATGTGTTATATCCTCTGCTTGATCATAAATGCTGGAAAGGCAGAATCCAGCCCTATGGACACTTGTGAGTATAAATACTGGGTGCTCAAGCAATGCTGATAGAAGAGATGACTGGATGGGGCCACCTAGTAGATGTTAGAACCTCCAGGCAAATTTTTATACCTTTAGACAAACTCAGGAAAAACAATTTTTTAAATTTACTGATAATCAATTTCCTTCCCCCCCCCCTCAAATGAATAGGTTAATATAGACATTTCTAATCAAGTCAATGAATTAATGACTACAGAGCAGAGCCTACAGCATGCCTGATGTGGTCAATTCCACCCTGAGAAGGATGCTTCCATGTTGCTCTGATGATGACTCCAGGAATCTGAGAGCATCAGCTGAATGCACACAGAAGGAGGCACCTAGCAGGGCACTTAAAAGCTCCTTCTTCTAAGTCAGAAAGACAGGTTTGAATATAGACTCATACTTGGTCATTTTCTTAACTTCTAAGCCTCATTTTCTTATGTGTAAAACAGGCATACGACAATAGTTGTCTGAGAGAGTTAGAGATTAATACAATAAAGCATGCAATAATGCCCTGTGTATGGCAAATAGTGAGTGTTCATTGAGTATATACAGGTTATTATTTAAAAGCAACAAGAGGGGCGCCTGGGTGGCTCAGTCGGTTAAGCGGCCGACTTCGGCTCAGGTCACGATCTCGCGGTCCGTGAGTTCGAGCCCCGCGTCGGGCTCTGGGCTGATGGCTCAGAGCCTGGAGCCTGCTTCCGATTCTGTGTCTCCCTCTCTCTCTGCCCCTCCCCTGTTCATGCTCTGTCTCTCTCTGTCTCAAAAATAAATAAAACGTTAAAAAAAAAAAAAAATAAAAGCAACAAGAAAACCAACATGACTAACAGAAATGAATAGAAAGCAACTTGCAGGCCTAAACTGCAGGCAATATCATGGTCATCATTATAGGAAAAGCACAGGAGGCTGGGGGTACTCAGTGGCAGAATTTCAAACCATCAAGGATTATTTAGACAAATGACATCCTGAGGCACATCAGCATCATGAGGATCGCTAAATGTAACAGTTTCCCTGAATTCCTCTAGTTCTCATGTAGACCTGCAAAGCCCTCATGATCTGACCTCACTCCTATCACTCTCCTCTCCACTCATACTGCTCTGGTCATTTGGCCTCCTCCCAGGGCCTCTGTGCACCCCCCACGTCCCCTCTACGAGGTCTCTGCACC
This sequence comes from Panthera uncia, assembly GCF_023721935.1. Lineage (NCBI taxonomy): Eukaryota > Metazoa > Chordata > Mammalia > Carnivora > Felidae > Panthera > Panthera uncia. The sequence continues at coordinate 60,578 of NW_026058415.1, forward strand.
TGCTCTTCCCCTGCCTGGATACTGAACCCTCAGGTATTCGGGTGGCTAGCCGCCCCCTCCTTCTCATGTCACTGCTCACAGGTTATCTCATTAGAGAGAGCTTCCTTAACTTCCCCCCCACCATCACCATCACCTTGCCCTGCTTTGATTGGCTTCACATTTGTCACAGCTGGATTCTGTTTACCTGGTTGTTGTCTCCCTCCCTCATCTCGAGGGTAGGCTCCATGATACCTGGGGCCCTGGCTGCTCTCTCTATTCACTGTGCAACCCCATCATTAGAACTGTGCCCAGCGTGAAGACATAAAGCAGGTTCTCAACACACACGTCGTTAAAATGTCCTCCCTGAGAAGTGCGAAACTGTTTACAACCCGCACATTCCAGTCAAGAGTCTTACCCTGTCAACATAGCAGCGGGAGGAGTGATTTCTACCGAAGTTGCATTGGTGTTTGGGTTGAGATTGTCGGTTTTTATAACAAAGAGCTTTACGGTTGGATTTGCAGCTCCTGCCTAGGAAAAAACAATAACAGAGCCGGTAGTGACAAAAAACACAACATCATTACAAAGGCTTAAAATGGTATAAAAATGTCTGCATTACAGCCATAAAATTATAGTAATAAGACACATTAAAAAATTTGATATAGGGGCACCTGGGTGGTTCAGTCAGTTAGGCATCTGACTTTGGCTCAGGTCATGATCTTGTGGTGCATGAGTTTAAGCCCCAGGTAGGGCTCTGTACACACAGCTCAAAGCCTGGAGCCTGCTTCAGATTCTGTGTCTCCCTCTCTCTCTCTCTGCCCCTCCCCCACTCACACTCTGTCTCTCTCTCAAAAATAAACATTTAAAAAATTTAAAAAATTTAATATAGAAGATTTAATATAGATAAAACGAACATAAAAGAAAGTCATGAAATGCAACTTATTCACATTCAGGCAGAAACATATGCTGACAGCCCAAAGCACTCCTGTTTAAATCATGGATGTTCATAATTTATGTATTTTGTGCAAAGATAAGCTTTTGAAAAATCAATTCTATTATTCTGCAAATACACTCTGACTCTAAAAGACAAGAAGTCTAATGGCTGACAGCTAGGAAGAATACCTTGGGTTCAGCCAAAGACACAACCCACCAAGAAAATGAGTTTACCTGAGTCAAGAGCCAATAATGCTAATTAGGAAGCAATCATTTGCACTCCAAATTCAGGTTCATCACATTTGAGCTTTGCAATCAATATGATGACAGAAATCTACAAAACTTTTTAATATATACACATAGATCTTCAATTGACAAATTAGTTAGAAATAATATATTTTTAGTGAGAGCGTTTTATGTGTTTTTTTTGCCAGTTTCACTCATCAAAAAATAACATTCCACTGAAAATACATCTCTATATTTAGTCTCTGATCTTTTTTTTTTCTTTTAACTTCCTCTGTCTTCCTAAAATGGCAGCTCTTCATGAAGCAAATTGAGTGAGTTGGTAAAAATAAAAATCCCTTTTCCCAAGTTGCTTACAGCAAAAACATTTACTATTAGATTTTCCTATGGATGATACTGTGGCCATTAATATTATGATACTGGTGAAGAATCCTGGTTCCCTTCTAAATCCTCCTCTTCCTCAGCTTACACTGCTTAACAGAGCTGTTCAATTATCATAAGCATGCATCCCGGAGGGGAGAGAACAGCCTTGAAAACCAAGATGTGATACTATTATTCCAAATGCAGGATGTGTGAAATTTACATTAGGGCCAAATCTATACTGGAATCACCGAAACTAGTCATGTGTCTGTTAATTAGCAATACAACCTGATACATAACCGAGCTTTTCAACTTCATCGAGGGCACACTCCAACTTCTACAAATAAGATGAGTTTGTGATTCAGTGACAGCCTCTCTTTTCCTCCACTGAAACGTTTTTATTCCCCCTACCTCTTTCAAAAGCATTTCCCCCATCTTTTTCGGCTTGTCATTCCTCAAAGTTTTTGGAGAAATTACAAAACCTTAAATCACACTCTTTCCTGGGATAATAAAAATACTTTAAAATTGCCAGATGCTGTTGACTTCAGCAAGAGTAATCACAGCAAGCTGTTGAAGAGAGACTGACAATATTTTCATTAGCAGGAAAGGATTAAATGAAACCATTCTCTTCCCATCAAATCACGGAACCACCATGCGAATGGGAGTACAGACCTTTGGATATGGAATCCGCATAGTCATTGGGTACTGCAGTGACTCATCAGAGTAGAAAGAGTATTCAATAAGTGGGACTTGTGTGTCGTTAAATTGGGCATATGCTAAAAAAGTGCCTTTTGGAGACCACCACAGAGCAGAGTAGGCACTGAAGATTTCCTCTGAAAAAAGACATAAATTGTTCTGTTACAAGAAGTAGCTGATAAATTGGCTTTGGCATTCAAAATATTGTTCTCATTAGCTTTAGTAATTACAGTAGAGTTCAACTAATGAACCATTTTGCATTTGCTGGGCTTCCAAATTCAGAGTAATACAAATGAATAAAAATAAAATCTTCAAGGATAGATCTGGATTGTGAAAATAAGTAACCCGTTGGACCATTTTAGAATATTTTAGCACACAATATTTAATATAAGCTCTGCATTTTTTTTCTTTATCTTATAATCCTCTAAATTTATGCCGCAAAACGTACTAAAAGTAAATTTCACACAAGGGGCTGATTCTCCTTTCTAATTTTCAAACAGTCAACATGCCAGCATACTCTCCCCAACTGGGCTCAGTTTGTACTGAGCCCGCAGGGTACTGGTGGGTGGTGTGTGGCTCCAGACTATCAAACTAATATGGTGCCCACACTTTACTACTCTTGGCACAAACAAGGTGTGGGAAGGATGAATTTAGAATGACAAGGAGCTCCGTGAGACCCCTATCAAGAAATACCTCCTTCACTTAGGCTAGAAACTAAAGACTCCCATGGATTAACACACTCCTCTGGTGTATCCATTGATGGTGAGAGAAGAGGGTCAAAGAGGGAGGCAAATGAAAGGAAAGGTCTTGCTCTCCAGAACACTGTTGGACTCATTCTCTGGCAAATGTAGTTCCTTCCTATGTTGATTGTGGAGTCTATTCTTGGGACTTCCAATCTCTGGCTCTTAAAATGCCAAAACCTCTTTTACAGAGGGCTCAGGTAGAAGAGATGGAGACTCCTAGTCTTTTATGTAGATTTTTTAAAAATTTATTTATTTTGAGAGAGACTGAGCATGTGCACGTGTGCACGTGCGCACACAGTGGGGAGGGGCAGAGTAAGAGGGAGCAAGAATCGCAAGCGGGATCCCAGCAAGGGGCTCTATCTCACCACCTTTGAGATCATGACCTGAGCCAAAATCAAGAGTCAGACGCTTAACTGACTGAGCTTTCCAGGTGCTCCTCTTTATGTAGATTTAATCCACAAATCTCATGTTCTGCTGTGGGTGTAAAGGTAAAAGCAAAAGCATAGAGACTTGAATCTCAGAGTTACCACAAGCCCCAATCACTTTTCTGATTCCTGAAGCCTCTTTACAAGTTTCTTCCCAATGCTTGTTTTCAATAATAATAACGGTTAATAGTAGTACCAGTGACAGAAACAACAACAGTCATAACAAAATGTAATAATTATCATGATGAGCCACTAGCATCCAGTGAGTGCTAACCATGTGCCAGACACTGATAAGCAACCGACATCTATTATTTCAGTTAATCCTCACAGTAGCTCCCTGTGCAGATGAACAAAGAGATAGACAGGCTTCAAGAGAATAGGTAATCTGCCCAGGGTCATGTGGCCAATAACTGAGAGAACCAAGAATGAATCCAGACTTGTCTGGTTTGAATCCATGCTTTTCACCTTCATGCTCTATGTCCATCCATGCCTATTCCAGCTCTTCCAAGGAAGAGACAACCTCCTCGGTAAGGCAGCCTGCCGCGCTTTGTTTTATACCTATGTCATTAACTTACTTTTGCATAGCAGTTTAGAATTTAAGAAACGCTTATCTAATGCAGTCATGACGAAGATCTTTAGGTGAGTCTATTCATATCCCATTGTACAGAGAAGGCAACTGAGGGGGTTAGAGAGACTGAAATAATTGCCAGAGACAAGAATAAGGGTACAGGACTTGTGAGTCCAGGTCAAGGGGTTTCTACTGAGAACTTCTTCATATACTGAGTTGATGTCTCCTTCCTTGTGCTTCTACCCATTGGTTCTAGTCTAAGATCAAGATGCAATTACATAAAATGAATACAATTACAGCAAGGCTATGGTTTTTTAAAAATGTTTTTAAGTACAGATAGCAGGGAGTGTTCTGTGTTTTGAATTGGTAGTTATTTGTAATACAGAACATATTTTTCTATATCGTGATGTATTAAAACCATTATTATAAAACTACTACTGGTCAAACTCAAAGAGCTGAGAATGAATAGTAGGAAGAAGGGAGAATAACAAAGGAAGGAACAGATTTCCAGCCCTTCCTGATACAAAGCTGGCTGTGAGCACAAGTGTCTATGGCAACCTCTCCCCCCCACGACTTCCCTCAACTATCCCGTGATACCTCCTGTCCAGCCTCTCCAACCTTCCTTATGTACTCTCTGAACCTAGTGCCCTCCCCTGGATAGGTCAGTCAATTCACTCTGTGATGATTATCCCCTGGCAACTTTGTCTTCCTCTCTGGGCAGAGTTCCTTGACAGCAGTAGTTGGTTAGCATCTGTCCCTGCGTCTCTAGAACCTGACGCAGCACCTCACAGGTGACTGACACTCAGTGTGAATTGCACTCAATTACCCACACCCCCACTGTCAGCACAACTACTTGAGGGGTAAGGAGTGCTCCATCTTCCAAATTTCTTTCTTTCTCTGTCCCTTTTCATCCTTGCTCTCAAAATTCTCATTCTCACCCTGAGGTTAGGTAAACTACACTCATACTTCAGAGTCAATGTCATATAATTAACTTCATACTAGAAGATAAAGTATTATTATCATTTTTACAAAAGAAGACACCTATTAACTATGGTAATAATCAATTGGAGAATCATGAAATAAGGCAAAGTGAAAACACAGGGAAATTGAGAGAGGAAGCCATTTGGGAACAGGGGGTGGGGCAAGGGACACATGTTCCAGATGGTCAGCTACTCTGTGAGTGTCCCTCCATGATACAGCACGTGGCCCTGTCTACACCTTGCAGCTTTGTTTGTTCTTTTCCTTATGAACCTATAGACTCTCAGAACATACTCTTTCAATCTTATGCTCCACAAGTCATCATGGCTGCAGTGGAGACCGGGGCTCTAATGGGAGGGTGGATCCAATATACGGAGAAGCAAGTGTGCCCTTTCCAAGTACGGATCATTCATAAATATACAAAACCAATTGTAGGAATTTCCCTGTAGGAACTCTTAAGTCCCATTTACTAGAGATAGGCCCACAGTGGAACCGGGAAGCCATTCCTTTGCTTGTCATAAACATGCAAAATGAGATATTTCCAGCTATTCTCTAGGTTAGAAAGGACATTAGTATTAGGTGTGTTCTTATCTTAGAGATATACTCCGACGTTACAAGGAAGCGTCGAGTCGCAGTTTTGGGAAGAGGCTTTACCTAGTGTCCACTCTGGGAGTCCTTCAGGTTGTGCCAAGCTGTCCAACAGGTGTTAAAGATGTTTTTCAATCGTTAAGTAAATTTCATTATCAGTTTTAATCAAATCTTATTTATGGGCCATGGGGATTTATCTTTCTTTTAAAGTGATTTTTGTTGTTGTAACATTAGCCGTTAGACTTGAACTGGGTAAGAACCAATATTACATCATGAAGAAAAACTATTTTATTTTTTTTTAGCTATGAGGAAAAACTCATAGGATGAACTAAGGATGGGCACTTAATAAGCATGAGGCAACCTCGCAAACAGTTTGGAACAGTCTCAAAATGCCTTGTACCTTGGCAACTATAGACATGAAAAATGTCTTGTTAATATTTTCTAAAACTCTACCTTAAAAGGAAGATTAATCCTTTTTTAATATTTTTAGTTCTGTTTTTTTTTTTTACCCATTTTGTCCCCTAAGCCTTTCTAATTATTTTTTTTCCTTCTTTAAAAACAGGAAATTATGATTTGTCCAAGTTCAAATGAACACAAATCCTCTGTAAAACAGATGCTTTCTTCCTCCTCTAGTCTCCAACCTCCAGACAATATTTTGTCAGCTCTTGGAATGCTGTGGGAGTATTTAGCTTTCCTCAGTAACTCTGGGTTAGGTAGGCCCAGTTAGAGAAACATCTGATGTTAATCTGGAAGCTTTTATGCCCCAGTAAAGCAGAAAAACTACCTATACAGAAAGGCCCTTTGTAGGAGGAGACAGAAGACAATAGGGGCATTCAGAGACAATGAGGACACAGGCAAAACTAGCTACTGCTAAGAAATCCTTGTGCTGTGGGACACCTGGCATTGTCAGTGCTAAAGAGATTTGATGACATTTAAAAGAAATGCAACTTATGTTGAATACCATTGAATTTCTCCATTTTAAAAGAAATGTTTAAGTATTAAAAAAAAAAACCTTACAGACTTTCGAATTTGAAAAAGCTTTAAAGTCTCTACCTTCATAAACCCAGTCTGCTATTCCATTATATATTGCATTTTCTTCCCCGGTCCAGGTGATCCTATGACTTGATGAATTTGGTTCATTTTTAACATAAACATCATTTTTCCAAACGTATGCCTAGAAATATTGAAAAAGAGATTAATTAGTAATAACCTGCTATAATATATCTTATCCTAGAGTTAAAAAATATCTATCAACTATTTTATCCTCAAACAATAAAGTATGCAAATGTGATGACTACCTTGGGTTATTCAATTTGAGCAAGATAAAGAGTCCTTTTCTATCCTCCTCACATTTTAAAGACGCTAAGTATACAGCTATATCCTCCAAATAATTCTAAAGACACACTTCACATATTAGAAACAGCTTACAACCACCACCATGTGCATGCTGAATGAAGTACATGAGAAAGACCCAGGAGGCTGACCACTCTCACACAATGATGCCTGCTTCGCATTGCTTTCTGGGGGCTGGGGGTTGAGGGAGTGTGGTTGCATGTCAGAATGGAGAGTTCCATCTACAAATGAACATCCCGCCTCCTGGTCAGTTTCTTTTGGACTTCTGCCATTCTCCTAGCACCATAGAACATGAAGGTATATCTATAGTGACAGAGAGAAGGTCACAGAACGAGCAAGAAGCAGGTACGCCTCAACAAACGAACAAAACAACAAACTCAGTACAACAGAAAATAGAATTGAGGAGTTTAAGAGCATTTTTCCAGTATGTAGACAATTCCCCAGTAGCAGTTCAGAAACTTTTAGGAACCGTATTTACTGTGTAAGACCAGAAAAATGCTATTTTAGGCAATAACACTCTATTTGATAGTGAAGTATTTGCTTCCTAAGTGTCTGTTCTGTATCAGGGAAAGTAGCTTCTGCATGTCAGAACTTTGAGCCATTATGTTTCTCTGAAAACAGAAGAGACTCACTAACCAATTTATGACCCTCTGGTGACCACGTGATCCACTGTGTGTTGTTTGGAATTTTCTCTTCTGTAATCAGCTGCCTGAAAAAAAGAAAAAAAGATAAAAGGAAACATTACCAAATGAATAAATCACAGTGGGATTTCTTCTTTTCAAAAAAGTATTATTACACTAAAAAAGCTTAATAGCTTTTATGAGGAAGTCACTGACCTTTTATTTAAATCATAAATGTCATATGAAGCTGTGTAAGAATGTCTCCATTGCTGTAAAAGAAAACAGACATTTCAGGCTCCTGTGATCCTCGATAGTTCAGCCACTCGATATAGGCACATAAGAGAAGATGTAAAGTAATGTAACAAATTGCATAATTCTGTGTCACGTTTTGTGGTTCCCTATCTCAATCCTTAGAATTTGAGAATTAGGAAGAGATTCTCAGAGACCATCTGGTACAAACTCCTCAGGACCTCACCTGTAACCTAGCTCTGGCTTCACCCCTGCCAAGGAAACTTCTTGGAATCACAGTGCTCCCCACATGCTACTCCTTGGTAAACATTACTCCTAGCATTTACCATAGCATGTTAAGTCCACCTGTTTAAGAAAATGCAGATTTTCACTTTTCAACCATCTTATTTACAAAATATTTCAAAGATCTATAGTTTTATCGCTGGTGGTGATGTGGAGAAATACTCTCCTACATTGATCATGAAAATACAAAGTGCTACAGACTTTTTTGAAAGCCACCTGGTAATATATATTAACACTGGAATATATATCATCAATATTTTAAACAACGATATCCAATATCTAAAATATGAAAAGCGAACCAAATCCAAACAAATAAGAAGAAAAGAAATAATAAAGGTAAAGTCAGTAATCACACAGAAAATGAACAGAAGAGAAAAAAAAAATCAACAAAGCCCAAAACTGGTTCTTTGAAAAGATGAATAAAATTGCTAACACAGTAAAAGTAAGGGAAAAAAAAAAAGACCAGTGAATGACCAATATTAGAAATGAAAAATGGGATTAAAATGGGATTAAAAGATTTTAAGACCTGGGCACCTGGCTGGCTCAGTCAGTAGTAGAGCACAGACTCTTGATCTTGGGGTCCTGAGTTCAAGCCCCATGTTGGGCACGGAGCCTACTAAATATAAGATAAAATAAAAATCTAAAAAGAAAAGAAAAGAAAAGAAAAAAGCCATCTTGTTTGCGACCTGGGTGGCTCGGTTGGTTGAGTGTCCGACTTCAGTTCAGGTCATGATCTCATGGTTCATGAGTTAGAGCCCCGCATCGGGCTCTGTGCAGACAGCTCGGAGACTGGAGCCTGCTTCAAGTTCTGTGTCTCCCTCTCCCTCTACCCCCGCTGCCCCACACTCTGTGTCTCTCCAAAATGAATAAACATTTAAAAAATTTAAGATTTCAAGACCATATTACAAACATTTTTGGGGGGGGCAATAAATATAAAAGTTAAAAAAGGGGCAAATTCCTTGAAAATTAAGTTATCAAAACTGAGACAAGAAAAAATGGAAAATCTGTAAAGTCTCATATCTAATAAACACATTGAATCAATCAATAAAAATATTTGCACAAAGGAAACTCCAAACCCAAATAGCTTTACCAGCAAACTCCGTGTTACTAACCAAATGAGTTGAAAACTCACACATATCTAAAAACCCTACAAATTTGTAGTGTCATTCATAATTGCCAAAACTTAGAAGAACCAAGATGTCTTTCAGTAGGGGATGGGTGAGCAAACTGTGGTCCATCCAGACACTGGAATATTATTTAGCAGTAAAAAGAAATGAGCTATGACATCACAAAAAGACATGGAGGGACCCTCACATGCCTATTGCTAAGTGACAGAAGCCTATCTGAAAAGGCTACATACTGTATAATTCCACCACATGATATTTTGGAAAAGGCAAACTAATGGATACAGTAAAAAGATCAGTTGTTGCCAGGAGTTTGGAGGAAGGAAGGGACGAAGAGCTGGAGCACAGAGGATTTTTAGGACAGTGAAATATTCCATATAATCCCGTAATGGTGGATACATGTCATTATACTTTATAGATTTACCAAAACCCATAGAATGTACAACATAAAGAATGAACCCTAATGCAGACGGTGGATTTTAGTTAATAATAATGTATCAATAATGGCTCATCAATTGCAACAAATGTGCCATACTAATGCAAAATGTTGATAATAGGGGAAAGTGGGACAGAAGTGGGGGATGATGAGGGAGTATATGGGAACTCTGTGTTTTCCACTCATTCTATAAATCTAAAGCTATTCTAAAAAAAAAATTAAGTCTGTTAATTTAAAAATAAACGAAGTAGAACTATACCAGAATCCTTGGAAGAAGTTCCACGTGGTATCATTGAGTGAGAAATGCAATTTACAGAAAAGTATGGAAAGTAGGATTTTTTATGGAATAAGCAATAACTAAAAAATATCTATCTTCACAGAATGATTGGGTAGTATAATACACACACACACACACACACACACACACACACACACACACACAAGATTCTTAACATGTGATACCTGGGGAAAAGATGGGGGTGGGGAGAAGTAGAGAACCAGGCATAAGAGGAAAAAAAGGTAAGACTGAAGATAACATATATATACACAGATTTGAATTTATGAAAAATTATGTTTTATGTGAATGCATGTACACATTAAAACATGTCTTTATGTCTGTCTTCCCTACCATATTCCTAGATGAAAGAAATTGTGTTTTATTCATCTTTAAATACCTGGAGTCTTGTCTAGCACAAGCCACATAGTCTGTGTTCAAGAAATAAACCAAACCAGGGGTACCTGGGTGGCTCTGTGGGTTAAGCGTCCAATTTTTGGTTTTGGCTCAGGTCATGATCTCATGATTTGTGGGTTCGAGTCCCACATCAGGCTCTGCGCTGACAGTGTGGAGCCTGCTTGGGATTCTCTCTCTCTCTCTCTCTCTCTCTCTCTCTCTCCCCCTCTCTGCCCTTCCCCTGCTCTCTTTCTCTCTCTCTGAAAGTAAATAAATCAAACTAAAAAAATAAATAAACCAAACTGATATAAAAATCAAATTTTACCTGTGAGAATGAAATAAACAAAATGGGTAGCTCAAGGATACCCAGTTTGTATAATGGCAGAGCTGAGACACAAGCCAGAGTTTCCGACCTTGAAGAATATTTCCCACTTATCATTTATCACCCTCCTATCCTCTCATGCCAACAATTATGTATTAAGTCTCTAACTTTTGTGAGTCATACTTTTTTTTTTAAATCTTGGATTATTTTGACACAATCTATGCTTGTTTCTGGGAAACCTCTGCATGCTCTATCTGCGAGAGACAAACGGTGTGCTACAGGCTAAAAAAGAGGTTTAAGAAGGTTTGAGATCACTCAGGATGACAGATCCATCATGAGTTGCAAAAGGAAACCTAAAATGTCTGGGGTGTTCACTTCATCGTTGAAACAGACTCATCCCCTATTTAGGTTATAAACATTAGCGGCTATCCTCTGTCAGGCATTACTGGCTGAGAAAGGCTCACTGTCCTTGAGGAGCTCATAGTTGAATGGGGGATATGGACAAGTAAATATGAGAAAAGAATCTCAAGAGATATAATAGATGTAGGTGGGGAGAGGCAGGCATCATAAATTAGGGCCTGGAGAGGGAGAGAGGCCTATGAAAAAGTGATTGTTAGACCAAGTCTCGATGGCAGAAAACTGCCACACAGAGAAGCGGTTACAAAAGCATCATAGCAAAGAGAAGCCGAAGGCCAAAGATGGGAAAGATTATTGTGAAAAGCACAGGCTTTGGAGTCTTCTAACCTGGACTCAAGTCTGGCTATAATGTTTGTCGCCCACCATCTGTTATTCATACGTTGAAATCCTATCCCCCTGTGTGATGATATTGGAGGTGGGCCTTTGGGAGGTAACTAGGTCATGAGGGTGGAACCCTCTTGAATTGGATTAGTTCCCTTATAAAAGAAATTCCAGGGGCATTTGGGTGGCTCAGCTGGTTGAGCGGCCGACTTCAGCTCAGGTCATGGTTTGTGAGTTTGAACCCTGCATGGAGCTCTCTGGTGTCAGCAAAGGGCCCACTTAGGATCCTCTGTCCCCCTCTGTCTCTGTCCCTCCCCAGCTTGTGCTCTCTCTCTCCCTCAAGAATAAATAAGGCGTGTTTTGTTTTGTTTTGTTGAAATAGAGACTCCAGAGAGATTCCATGCCGCATTCTCCATTTGAGGCCAACTGTGTTCCATGAAGCAGGTCCTCACCAGACACTGAATCTGCTAGCACCTTGACCATGGACCTCTGTCTCAGCCTCCAGAACTATGAGAAATAAATCTGGTATTAACCCACCCCATCTGTGGTATTGTTACAGCAGCCCAAATGCACTAAGACAAGTTTCCATTATGTAATATCAGGCAAGTTTCTTTCTAAGGTTCAATTTTCTCTTTAGGAACATGGGGATAATGTCAGTAACAATCTTAAGAGAGGTTCATGGGAATGCATGTGAAGTGCTAAGCAGGGCTCCTAGAATATTGTCAATATGCGATAGGTGATGCTACTATTACCTCTGGAGCATTCAGCAGCAAGGGGAGATGTTAGGAAAACATACATACCAGGCCGTACAGTACTTATGTGTTTATGTTTTCACTCATTCACTCACTAACTTGCTCATAGCCACAACGTAGAAGTAATAATTGCTCTTTTGAAATGCGCTCAGTCATGGAGAAGCCATGGAGTAAAATCTAAAGAACTCTGCACAGTAGACTTCCAAGGAAATAGAATAAAACTCGACTTTTCTCAGTTATCCTGAGACCTGATGAGTCAACTGGAATATCGCCAACATGTGATAGATGATGCAACTATTACTGTCTGGAGCATTAGGCAATGAATAGAGACTACTACACGTTGTACATGTATGCTGCAGAAAATTCTATCAGACATTCTAAGAAGTAAAAGAGAAGATGGAGTGCTCTACTTTCAATAATCTTGTAATTTAGTGCTCTGCAGTCAAAGGTATGGAGAAAGTAAAATAAGCTAATGTGGTAGGGAGTGAATGGTGAAGTGTGGGAGAACAGAGTGGCAGAGGGCCAAGTTAGATAAAGCAATCCAAGAAAGCTTGGACTTGAATTTACTAAAAAGGGAGTACCATATGATAATCAGGGGAAGAACGTTCGAGAATGAAGCAATAGCAAATACTTTGGCCCTTAGAGGAGAATGGATGATGCTTGTGAAAAATGAAGAGTGGTGTACCTAAAAGTTCTTTGGATCACTGAATTACCTGGGAGCCCTTAAATCTACCCATGCCCGGGCCCCACCCATCACTATGCTGAACTAGTTGGTGTGGGGTAGGCTGCAGGCATCTGTATTTTTAAAAACCTCCATAGGTGATTGTAAGGTTCAGGCAGGGGTGAGAAGTACTGGCCGAGATGGTGAGTCCAGAGAAGGTAGTAGGAGTTGGGTTAGCGAGGCCAGACTGAGGTCTAATCACATAGGCTTCTGAGGATGCTGTGGTTAAAGTTTGTGTTTCATTCTGCAAGGGATGGCAAATCACTGATCATGAGGGTTCAAACATAGGCATGATATGATCTAACTTAGTTTTTAAAAGGAGTCCTGTAGATACTGCCTGAAAAACATGGATGGCAGCAGAATGAAGGAAATACCAGAAAAACAGCAAAAGCAGTTAAATGCATACATAAACTACAGTGACACAGCAGATACAAATTACCAATGATGGTTGCCCAACTAAGGTCTACCAGTGAAATACATCCATTAGTATACATCATATAGCACTTATTGAACTTGGCCAAATAGTAAATTGAGCTGGTATTTACCTTTCTGTTTCTACCTTAACCTTTATGTTTGTCCTTAACATGGGCAATTGTATTCAGTTGTTCTCAGCCCTTTGCTCATTAAAATAATATGCCCATTAAAAAAAAACATGGATGCCATCTTCACTCCAGATACTATAATTTATGAATCTGGGGATTGGACCTGGCCACTGGGAATTTTTAAAAGCTCCTCAAGTGATTTTAATCTATAGAGAGCAATAAAAACCACTGAATTAAATGAACAATCCATTATTGGGAACAGATGTGTTAAAGTTGGCCTAAGATTCTGATTGGCTCCTACTTTATGGGTTTAGCAGAACAGAGTCAGAGAGTCTTCATGTCCAGGAAATGGAGCTGGACACAGTGAATCCAGGGTAAATATTATGATTGAGAGTCACCACGTTGAAATGGGAAATGGAGTAGGAGATGGGGTTTACTTGGCCTGAGTATAGAAGAAGCGTTGGGGCGTGAGATAAGGCTGATCAGTATTTATTATTTATTCTAGAATAAAAAGGCAGAGGTGGGGATCCCCAGCTTTGTATTTTGCTTTCAATGCAGAATATCCCTACAGGTTTTTAATCTTTCCTACAAGTCTTAAGACTTCCTATACTTGACAACTGTTGTCAAATCCAGGAATAATTAAAAAGCTGCAGTTAAGGGGCGCCTGGGTGGCTCAGTCAGTTAAGCATCTGACTCTTGATTTGGGATCAGGTCATGATCTCATGGTCCATGGATTTGAGCCCCGCATTGGGCTTTGTGCTGACAGTGCTGAGCCTGTTTAGGATTTTCTCTCTCTCTCTCTCTCTCTCTCTCTCTCTCTCTCTTGCTTCCTGCCCCTCCCCCACTCACCATCTCACTCTCTCAAAATAAATAAGCATTAGAAAAAATAAAAGTAAATAAAAAGCTGCAGTTAAAGTTACTGGCAATTTGTAGCCATTCTAAACGTGAAGAGAATATGTGATTAAGCTTTCCTGAGTGTGTGAGACTCTGATTTTGAGCTGAGGCTCCCCCTTTAGAATGGTTTGTATATGGTAGGACCTGGAAGCTGGGAGGTGATCTGAACCACCATGCAGAGTCTCTTCTGGAGGAGAGGAAGTATGACTCCTTCTAAAGCAAATACTTACTGAGAGTTTACTATATATAAAGCTGAGACAAAGGAAATAAGGGGTTCTGTTACTGGATGTGCAAGTCAAACAATTTAAATTATAAGTTCTATTTTAACTTGTATTTTATATCTATAATGTATTACTTGTACTTTTTAGTATTTGAAAACACCAAAAAATAGACTGCTTTGAAAACAGTTGTTGGACTTACCCTTTATGAATGAGAATGGCTATTGCTCCTTTTGATGCTGGATTAATGAGATTTTAGTGCCTATTATATTACTTAGGTGTCAATCTTAAATATTCGTGAACTTGAAATCAGTTATAAAGTAACATACTCATAGGGTTCATAGAGTTCTTTAAATGTCATAGTAAGACAGCATTTTTTTTACCTTCACATAGTTGTACTCTAAGAGAATAAACTGTCCATCAGGAGATACCAAATAATCGTTTATGGAATGTTCAAATTCATCCTGTCAAGCAGATAGAAAAAAGAACAATTGAACAGCTTCATTTAACAGTCATTATTGAGTAATTACTATGTACAAGGTATGGTTCTAGACATGTGGCTCATGCCTTGGGAGCTCCCAGAAATGGCACAACCCCCGACACAAATGACCATTGTACAAGGTGTATGGTGATCAGGGTTAGAGAACCAGAGAGGGAAGGATTAATTCCAACCAACGAAAGACCACCATGAGGGTAGGGATCAGAAAAGAGAGAGAAATTTCCCAGTAGGGGGAAGAGCATAAGCAAAAAACCAGATGTGTGAAAGAGCATGCGTATTAAGAGACTATCCAGAGATTAGGCATAACCTGAACACAGTATAGGGTACATCAGAAAATATATAAGGTGGGAGGATGTAAAATTCAAAAAATAGCTTGGACTGAAATATAAAAAGTGGAACTATAAATGACTTTTTGCACATGGATGTGATAGAATCTTATCTGTCTTTACAAAGATGCTCTGGTTGACACAGTAGCTGACATGAGATGAGTAGGGTTGCATCAGCCCTAGACTTGGGCAATGCAATGGTGTCATCTACAAAATGGAGATAGGGACACAAGCTAGAATACTCACTCACACAGATTAAAAAGGCCTTGAACCAGGACTCTACAGTGGAAACAGAAATCTGAGGGGTACTTGACATTGCAGAGGGAGAAATGATAGGGTTTGTTGAATAGCTAAATATGGGGGCAGGGTCACACAGGAATCAAAGAGGATTCTGAGGATTTAAAGAGTAGAATTTCATTTTCTAGCCTAAGTGACTCAGAGGAGAGCATTACGTATCAAGATGGGGAACTCAGGAAGAGGAATAGGGTGCTTTCAGTTTGCTGGGAGAGTCAAGGGGAAATAACTAGTTTAACTTGGGATACTGAATTTAAAATACCTTGAGGCCATGGGTGGACAGGAGCAAGCAAGCTACTAGAAATAAAAGATTTCGATCTTGGCAGGAGGTTAGTGTTGAAGGTGTGCATTCAAGAGTCAAGGTGAAAAGGAGAGCCCTGATGCTGTGGAAGTGTATGAAGTTCACCGAAGGAGAGCATGCCAAGTGGGGACAGAGGCCAGCAAGTGAAGACAGAGCCCTGAGGGGCACTTACACTGAGGAGTATGGGCAGAGGAGGAAGAATCGTCAAGGGAGACTAAAAAGTAGCCAAGGCAGGGAGCATTCCAAGAATAAGAGAAAGATCCACTGTGCCATATGCTGCAGAGAGAGTTCAACAGATGAGAAATGATAGTACTCATGATTTGAAAGGTTATGAAAAAAAAAATCCCCAGAATTTATCCTTAAAGTAGGAATGAATTATGCGATTAAACATACAAATGTACTGTTCTCCAAGAAAATGGAGCTGTTTCCATATTCAGCATTGAATAGCAAGATATTATCATCTTGTTTGTAGAGATAATCGTGATCTAAAGAAAGAAAATGGTCAGATCAGTATTTCAAGTTATGATTAAATATCTTCATCAGCTAAAAATTATCCAGTAAAAACTTAATGTTTACATTCACGCAAGTACTCAACAAGCATTTGTAAGTCAGAGAAACATTAAATGATGGATATTACACTAGTATGCATCCATTTCCCCATCATTACTGTCAAGGTTTCAATTCACTTTTAACTTTTTATAGTATGTATCAAAGAAATACTAAGGTTTTCTCTTTGCATGCTTAAGGAGAAAAAAAAAACCAAAACAACTCTCCTATGTGGTTTAACCAAACAAGGATATCTTCTCAGGGCCACAAAAGTGCCCCACAACCTAACTAGAATGAGCACAAGCATAAAAATCTGTCCCCTCCCAAAAAAAGTCCTTACCTGAAACCCACCGCAAGGAGTAGAATTTCACCCTAAAAGTATTTTTTAAATAATCAGTTAGAGTGTAAGTTCTGCGACTGTCAGCTGCAGCATCATCTGTTGGTTGAAAAAAAGAGCCAAATGTTCAGTAAGATGGAATAACCTAACTTTTGGATAAAATAAACAAATGGATCACTGTAATATACACTGGTCACAAAATACAGGAATACACTCACAAAATGGAAAACACATTCTGAAAGACTTCAGGCTGGGTGAATGCACTTAACTGTTAAAGCATATATGATTGGTGTACCTCCCTGAGCTATGTTAGTGCCTATATTAGCGAGCTTCCCTATAAGGTCTAGATCCGCAAAATCCAATGGAAATATAACTTAAGTACATTTTCTAGTAACCATATTTAAAGATTTTAAGGTGAAAATAATTTCAGCAGCATATTTTATTTACCCCAAATATTCAAAATATTATCATTTCAACATGCAATCAATATTTAAATTTTATTAATGAGATCTTTCACATTCTTCTTTTTTATACTACTTCTTTGAAACCGGCATGTCGTCTATGATTACAGCATATCCCAGGCTGACTAGGCACACTCCTGGTCAGTAGCTACATGTGGCTGCACAGTAGATGGGCACAAGGCCAGACTGTCCTTCTTTGAGGCCTGAAGGTTCACACGGAAGTGAACCTTGCTTTGCACAGACCTTTAAGACCTGCTGAGCACCCAATTCAGTGACCTTTGTTTCTATCATCTTTCCTTGAACTTGGGGGAGGTTTTTATGAAACCCTCTCTTGGATTCTGTGATACCTCCTCGCTTCTCCTTCTCAGTCTCTAACCTTTATTTTTCCATCTCCTCCTTGACTCTATTTTTCTTCATTGACCTCAAAGGCAGAAATGCCCTGATGTTCAATCTTCAGCTTTTTGCTCTTCTCTTTCTACATTTCTCTTTCCAGAGGACTCTGGAGAATGGGACTTCCTGGGCTTCAGGCATATTTCCCATTTAAATACATAACAACACCTGTACTCACTACCTTAGTCTTCCACACCCGAAACTCACATTTCCAGTGCTGTGTGGGGCCTTCTTAGTGACTTGTCCCATGCTAACCCCAGACCTACCTTGTATAAGATAATTGTCTTCCTTCGAAAATAATTTTCCCTAGGGAATGTGTGTGTGTGTGGTTTTAGATTCTGTTACTGGAGACCCCACTTCAAAGTCTGAAAATCATTTGTGATGTCTCTCTCTCTTACCATCACCTGCATCCTATTAACCCTGTTGATTCTTCCTGCGAAATCTTTCTTCCAGGTATCCTGCCCTGAATTTCTCCCAGTCAAATTCTTCCACTGCACCACTTCTGGCATGGTTTTCCCAAAATCCACTTTCATCCTGGTGACTTTTTCTTCAAAAGCCTTCACGGATTCCCCAATGCCCACAGGAAGATTCCAACTCCTTAGCCTGGCACTCGTGACCTCCACGGTCTGGCATGAGACTCTCCAGGGTCATTTCTACTCACTCCGTGCATTAAGCCTCTAACCTCGTCATGCTGATTGCCTACTGAACCCAGTAAACCTTCTTTCACTTTTCTGACTTTGCCCCTTCTCCTGAGCCTCCTCCCTACAACATCTCCAACTGTTTCCCAGGCTGGCACAGTCCTCCACCTGCCAACGCCCTCCTCTCTCATCAAGACTTCAGTGCTGTCTCCTCTGACTTTTGCCCCAACACTACTCATTTAATAACTTCTGCTGATAACAATTTTTCCATGCCTACCAGTGTTGTATACTTAGCGAGGCCATGTATTTGTTGAAGACATGGCTTTGGATTTTTGTTTTTCATCAACCTTAGTACCTAGCACAGTTCTATACCATAGTAGGCACATGTAGGATATCATTCTACAAGCCTAACAAATCCAGTGTAATGCTCCTTCCCCAACTACAGAGCCTCCAGTGATGACAGAGTTTTTCCATATTCTCTGTTCTTTCCACATACATGCAAACATAAGTCAGTCACAAAAGCAGCCACCATCATAACTTTCCTATAACTCTTCTTACTCTTTTGGGGACTGAAAAGCCAGTAGCATCTTCTCATGTTATTTTTTTTTTTAAAGTCTGTGGAAAGGCAATTCTCTTACACGAAATGCTCTTTTAAAAGATGTTCTTAAGACTTTATTTGGATCTTCTTAAGATTTTATTTATTTGGATCTTATCTGATAACATTGCCTTGTTTCTGCATACAAAACTTTCAGTTTCAATAGTTAAACTTTATTACTTCATTGATATTTTTAAGCCTAGTTTGCTAAATACGTTAAAGATTTTTTTAAATGTGTTTTTTTTCAATTCAGTCTTGCATTTCACCCCTGAAAATTAGCAGAGATATAGCAAATGGGTAAAACCAGTGCTTGGACATGCCAACTTTCAAACAGGAAGTAACGCCTTGTGTTACAGAAAATATTTGAAACTCATATTGGATCGCAAAACCACAAATCTATAGATTTATTCACTAAATACCCTGAATTGTCTGTATTCAACTTATCATTCTCTGACACATCAAATAGCTATAAAGCAAGTACTATTTGAAAATACCATTGAGGATATATACCCTATCAAGAGCTATTAGTTTAAAATGGACACAAAAGACATTCCAAAGTTAGTACAGCTCAAGGTATAAACAGTTATAGACATTCACAGTCTTATATTACCCGCTGATATCTAGGTAGACCTATTGCTATAGAACAATTTACACACACACACACACACACACACACACACACACACACACACACGTTTACAGTGGAGAACACTGAATGTTTGTGTCTTCTAAAATGCACATGTCGAAATCCTAACTCTCAATGTGGTGGTATTAGGAGATGGGGCTTTTGAGAGGTGATTAGGTCATGGGGGTAGAGCTCTCATGAATGAAATTAGTGCCCTTATAAAAATGACTCCAGAGCGCTCTCTTGCCCCTTCTCCCACATTTCCACACAGGAAACAGACCCTCACCAGACACCAGAGACTTAATCTGCCATTGCCTTGGACTTCCCAGCCTCCAAAACTATGAGAAATAAGTATTTGTTGTGTAAGACACCCAGTCTATGGTATTTTTGTTAATGCAGCCTGAACAACCTAAGATATATATATATATATATCATATATATATATATATATATATATATATATATCAGATATATGATATATATATATCAGATATATATGATATATATGTATATATATATATCATATATATATGACTGAGTACTTATAACAGACTACATACAATGTTATCTTATCTCACAGAATGGTATTTGTCCTGGCTTTTTAGGATAACACGCTTAAATCTGGAATATTAAAATAATTGAGCAAAATTCCCTGTGATGTCACCTGCCCCCCAGGGTGTTATTCTTCACATTCATGATGGATGACTCACTGAGCACTCACCTCTCTCCTGTCTCAGACCATGCTGAGCTCATTCTCCCATCAGGCCATAGCTTTCCCAAACCCATCATCTCTACCATGTTTGGGCTCCTTTTGCTCACAATGGGCCCAGTATGATTTTAATCCATCTGCTGATGTTCCAAATATCAACACTGATGCCATACTTCTGCTATGGCCCAGGACATATGTGAAGGGCCAGGCTTCCCTTGGTTTATGTTAGGCTCACTCAGTCACTTTACCATGACCCTGCGAGCTGCCTTCCATATCCTGGCTACCCAGTCCCAGAACAGCACTGCTAAACTGGAGCAAATAGAGCAACAAATGTTCCTTGTTTTTTGCCTTGCCATTTGATAAGCAGTGCACATTGGAAGATACTTTTGAAACATCTAGATAAGCGAGTTCTGTAAGGCATGAGTGCCAAGTCCAAGTTTTGACCTTTAGCAAGTTCATAATTTGTTGCCAAGTTACAACCTATTCTGTCAAATGCTTACAGGACACGCTCATGTTTCTCTTCCCTTGTCTACTTGTTCACTCACAGGGCACTGCTGTGGCAACAGATGAAGCTCTTTGGCTGCTTGTGTGGTTTTCCTGGTGGGCCTGGGACATGCCGTTCACTTGACTTATCAGTTCAAATCATCATGCTAGCCAAGTAAAGCGGTTAATCATATGTTACCCATCAGCTTATAGAGAAGCTCTTAGATTCATGTCTTGTTTAATTTAAAAATCAAAATCAAGGTTAGCAAGTTTAGATTTTACTTTCTTGGTGAGAACAACTATTAGGTTGAACCAAATGAAAATGTCACTCTTATCAGTCAAAAATGACAAAATAGCGGTAAAGTGATTCAACCTACTAGTAAATTCTTATCAAAGTGTGTGGTATCTTAATGAAGTCATGCAGTAGGATCAAAATCATTTCAGAATGAAAGTATTTCCAAAATGGTAAGATCCATGTGAGGAAGTAGTTTAGTTCCATGGAATAGACTTGCTTTGACCAATCATTACCTTATGATTACAGAATATTTTGAGTATTTTATATTTATGAATAATAAACTTTCTGTCTGTATTAGACTGTGATGTGAATATTTCTACTTCACAAAGACAAACTGTTTTGGTAAATAAGTGGCTAATGCAATGCAACTAAAAAGAAATGTGCTCTTCACGGATCATAAACTCATTAAGTTGTTAAAACACAGGAAAAAGATATCTGGTTATGGAGTTCTTGTGTTCCATATGGTAATCAGTTAACATTTTGTATTGATGCTAAAGAAATAAAATGAGTGTTACTTTAGAATTTGCCACAGCAAAATAGCAGCCCTGACATAGGGACAGAGGAAGCAAAATCAAGAAGCAGAAGAAGAAATTGACTGGAAGGCCCTCCAGACCCTGTATTATCCAGTAGCATATGCAGGCTACCACCCATCTGAATAAATCCAAAAAATACCAATAAAGTGTTGGATCCCTGGTGGCTTTGAAATCAGAGAGCTTGGATGCCAGCCTAGGTCCAATTCTTGCACTGAGGTGTTGGGAAAATTACTGAATCTTTCAAGACCTCAACTTTTTAATCTATTAGAAAACAAGAATATACCATTATATAGCTCATGGGGAGGTGCCGTGATTAAATGAGATAATGTATGCAAAATGCTTAGCTTAGGATTTAGAATTTAGGGATCCCTCCAGATGTGCTACACTATTGTGTGTGTGTGTGTGTGTGTGTTTATATAAATTATATATAAAATTTATTGTCAAGTTAGCTAACATACAGTGTGTACAGTGTGCTCTTGATTTTGGGGGTAGATTCCCGTGATTCATCACTTACATATAACACCAGTGCTCATCCCAACAAGTGCCCTCCTCAATGCCCATCACACATTCCCCCCCATCAACCCTCAGTTTGTTCTCTCTATTTAAGAGTCTCTTAGAGTATGCTACACTATTTATTGTGTTGTTTTGTTTCAAGCATGTGCTAGGCAACAAGGACACAAACACAAATAGAGGAGTCTTTCCTCTCAAGTACCTTGCAGTAGTGCAGAGATTAGGACTTTATCTGCAATAAAATAATAGTTACAGTAATAAGTTTCATTATGTTCATATCCCAAATGATCCTAGTAAGACAGCCTAAGAGCGACACATTGAGAAAACATCTAGGATAGCACAATCTAATTATTTGCGTAGTGCTAGTGAACATCACTTTCTCCCTTTAACATGTCTCATGCCATCCCTAGCATTCATAGTGGGAGTCAGCACTTTATAGCAGGGAGGAAAAACACTCAACTTGGTGACTTGGAGAATTTTTGAAGCCTGATGTTTCTCTGATTACTAAACACAAGAAGCATTAGACTATCATCACAATTGCCAGATACACTTCATAAGAGAAACATCCCAGGTACACCAAGTGATATCTGATAAATGCATGGCCACTGAGCTGGAGCCTGTAGAACCTGGGAGTATACCCTCCATGCATTTACTGTAAGATCAGAGTGTCAGATGACCAAAGTTTTGTTAGGTATATAATCACCGTATTTTCAAAAGTCCGCTCTGAAAGGCCAACCAAATGTCACAATTCATATTTCCCAGAATAGCAACAGTTTGGGATAAAGGGAACAACTTAGTAGGAGGCTGTCTGTCATGACTCCAGCCTCACCTCCTCCCCCCCCCCCACCTCCCATATCATTTCTCACTATCTGCACTGGCCTCCTGGCTGTTCCCTAGACAGATTCAGTCCACTACCGCCTCAAGGACTTTGAATTTGCGGTACACTCTGCCTGGAATGTTCCTACCCTCAAATATCCCCAAGACTTCCTTCCTCACCCCCACAGGTCTTTATTTAAGACCTGACCTCCCACCCACTTAATGGCATTCTCTATGGGCCTTCTTGCTTATTTATTTTCCTTCACAATGACACCATCTACCATATGATATGTTTTACTTATCTTGTTTACTCTCTGCCTTATTTGACTGAATGTTAACTCCATAGGGGCACTGATTTTGTTGTGTTTGGTTTTGTTTACTATCACATCACCACAAGCCTAGAACAGTGCCTGGCATATAATAGACTGTCCCTAAGTATTTGTTGAATGAATACAAACACAGTACAAGCGGACAATACAAACATAGTAACACGGTTTCAAATACCAGCACAGTGAACTCGAAGTGACAGTGGGAGCAGAAAGTGCAGTGCACTTGGCCAGATGGGTCTAGTTAGTAGGTTGGCCAGTAGGAGAAGAGGAAGGACTTCCTTTTTCTTGTTGATCCTGTCGGTATGCGCCCAGAAGTAGCACCTGGTCCAGCCTCTAGCACCTTTGGAATGCCCAGTCCTGCCTCATTGTGGCTCCCCACGGTGCCAGAAGTAGCTGGGTGCCTTACACCCATTAGAGCCTTCTTCTGTGTCCTTCTTCTTCCTCTTTGTTTCCAACCCCTAAAGATGGCACATTCTTGCAGCTACTGTCTCTGGGTTACTTCAGAATTTCTCTTTTGCTCTTTAATCTGTACAACCAATTTTCATATTAAATCTCGCTGCTGAAACACTGAGTGCAATTTCTGTGTTTTTCATGCCATTGGATTTTTACAATATAAGGACTAACACATTTTACCTTTAAAATAAGGTCTTGATAGTCTCTAAGAATCCAATATCTAGGCCTGGGGTTGGCAACTTCTTAAGGGGCCAGATGGTAAATATTTCAGGCTTTGTGGGTCAGGCCTCTTTGTTGCAACTACTTGAGTCTGCCTGTAGCCTGAAAGCAGCCACAGACAACACGTAAACAAATGGATGTGGCTGTGCTCCAATAAAACTTTATTTATAAAAACAGGTGGCCAGACTTAGCTTTCCTTTGACCACACTGTGTATACATTCCTCAAAACTGTAAGCAACCAAAAAAAAAAAACAAAAAACAAAAAAAAAACAGAAACAAAACTGCTCCCAAGATCAGTTTTGAAAGACAGATATTGAATTGAAACTCTAATTGCCTTGAAACAATAAGAATATCAGCATAAGACTCCAATATATATGCAGAAAAGTGACAGTAGGCAGAATATTCATGCCTCAAAATTCGGGTCAAGATGAAGGTATTTACAGCCACTGGCAAATAAGTGCAAGGCCAGAGGACTTCCTGATCTAAACCCAGTCTGCACTGGATTTACTCACTCTGCCTTCACCCCAGGAAGCCCACACAGAAAACCTGCACTAAACAGGGCATCAGGGCTGCTTTATTCCTTTTTGAAATGAAAAGTGATTCATTCATTCATTCATTCATTCATTTTCATAGTCACTTCCTCTTCTCTTGTTAGGACCCTTCTGGGAATAAACACTGGCACAATAGCCAAAATTCATATTTATAAATAAAGGCTTTTACGCCCACGATGTTGACTGACATTAAACCAGTGTAATTCCAGGTGACAAGAAACAACTGAAAGGTGGAAATGTATAAATTATATGGATAAATGGCTCACAGGCCTATGAAACACGCAGCTATTTTAGCAAAGAGCTGGTTTCTCTTGATAAATACTCAAAAGTAGTTGCAGTCAGATATCAACAGAAGGTGTTGGAGAACATCAGCATTTGGTGAAGCTGAAAGCTCTAATACTGAATTGCTGAAGAATTTTCCAGAAAGATTTATGGGTATAATCAACAAGACCACTCTGTGATAAGTGTTTGTCTGCCAGGATATAAGGAAAAATGATCACCAGAAAACAAAACTTCCACAAACATTCCCCTTCCCAGCATTCTGTGAGACAAGCGTTAGTATTATAGCACCTGCCTCTGGGACTGTTAAAAGAACATACGAGTTAAAAATACATAAAGAATAACAACTACAAATGTTTACAGAGTTCCTCCAGTGTGCTGGGCTATTCTAGGCATCGTACATTTAATAACTTATTCTCATCGCAGTTTTACAGGTAAGGAAACTGAGGTGAAGACAGGCGTAGATAGTAAGTGGATTCAAGTCCCAGGGCTACTAAGTGCCGAAGCTACATTTGAACCAGGCAATATGGCTCTGAAGCCTATGGTTATTACCACCCTTCTAAACACCTTAAATATTTGGGAGGGTGGTTGCATATGGTAGATTCTATGCTGGCAGTTTTTGTGAATTGGTATAGATAGATACATTAGACTTTATGGAAGTGTTCAAATTCAACGTTTGCATTGAATCCAGATAGATAGGTTGGTAATATCATTTGGACTTGAGGAGTTGGTAGGTTGCATTAGAACATAATTTGTCCTAGTGCTCCAAAGTCAAAGGGGTGCCAATTCTTTCTGAAAACCCCAGAATTTTCTCTACGGACTGTTACTAAAAGTGGAAACTTTGTGACTTCCTGGAAAGGAGGTCATACCACCGTCATTCATTCTTGCCTGGTGCATCCAGAAACTCATTATCTTTTCCCTGAACTCATAAAAAGGAATCAGAAAACTAGGAACTTAACAAGTTTCTTTTCTTCCTTTCTTTTCATGTTCCCTAGATTTAGAACATAACACAACCCTAAATAAATCAGGTCCTGCAGTACCCATTTTCAAAAGAATATGGATTTATCCAATGAAAAGATCCAACAATTCTTCCTTTATAGCAAAAGCTACTCTAAGGGGCCTCTTCCCCACGATGCTTCCCACTTCTGTGCTATGCCCCTCCTACCACCCCTCCACCGACCTTTTCCTCAGCACTTGGAGGAAGAAGCCAGCCCGCCCTGGCTCCAGTTCTTGCCTTCTTTATCCCAAGGGACTTTGTTTTCATCTCTTCTCCCTCAGCATCTCCATGGTCTTTTCAGTGCTTACTTCTGCCCTGTCCTTAAGCATGCACAGGATGTAGCCATCATAAAAAATATTTACCTGACCTTGCAGCTATCTC
This sequence comes from Panthera uncia, assembly GCF_023721935.1. Taxonomy (NCBI): domain Eukaryota; kingdom Metazoa; phylum Chordata; class Mammalia; order Carnivora; family Felidae; genus Panthera; species Panthera uncia. Next base: position 86,576 of record NW_026058415.1, read on the forward strand.
TTTATTTCTCTCCCTGTATTTATTAGCAAACGTCTCAAGTAAACAATCCACACGGGTGGCCTTCATTTTCTCACTGTCCCTCCTCATGCCTCTGGATCTATCCCTTACTACTTACATGGCACTCATTTCTCCCTCCTCGTCTTCCTTGGTGCTTATTTTCTGCACCCGATGTTTTTCCAGCTAATCAAGTAATTTTATACCATTATTTAAATATGTAATCTGAACAGTCTTGTCTTAACTAGACTATAAGTAAGCTGGAAGGATTATTTTATCTTCATCAAACAGCTGCTAGCACTGTACTCTACAAATGGATGGCTTGACTCCATATTTATGAATGTAAGTATTTTAATCAGAATTAGAGCAACATTAAAATGTTAATCAAAAAATATGTTTTTTGCATGAGCTTCAAGATGATTCCTTCAATTCGCCAAATATTTGCCAGGCTGTACTGAGCTGAAACATGTTCCCCCTAAAATCATGTCCACCTGGAACCTCAGAATGTAACTATTTGGAAATAGGGTCTTTGCAGATGCAGTTAGTTGAAACGAGGTCGTACTAGATGAGGGCAGGCCCTAAATCCAATGACTGGTGTCCTTATAAGAAGGCCATGTGAAGACATATTATTGCTGACCTGGAAGACAGAGAGGACCATGTGGAGACGGATGGAAGAAGGCCATGTGAAGATGCAAGCAGAAATCAGAGTGATCTAGCTACAAGCCAGGGAACACCAATGGCTGCCAATAACCACTGGAAGCAGGAGAAAGACAAAGGAGACTTCTTCCCATGAGCCTTCAGAGTGAGCATCGCCCTACTGACACCTTGCTTTCAGACATCTAGACTTCATAACCATAAGATGATAAGTTTCTGTTGTTTTAAGTCATGTACCTTGTGCTAATTTGTTACGGCAGCCCTCAGAAACTAATACAAACATGCTGTTCCTTGATGTCATGGGCACTAGAGACATAAGAGTGAACAAAACATGAAAAACTCTTACTCCCAGGAAGCTTACATTCAAATGGGGGGACATAGGAACAAATAGTAAGTACATAATGCCATATGCCATATGTGAGGTGGTGATAGGTGCCACATTGAAAATAAAGCAGGGAAGGGGAAATGGAGGGTCAGGTTTGGGGAGAGGACTGTGTTCAGTAATTTGGTGAGGGTAGGCCCCAGGGATAAAGTGGCATTTTAGCAGAGACCTAAACGAAGTGAGGGGATAAGCAACAGACAGTCCCAGGAAAGAAGAATCCTGGCAAAAAGATCTGCAAATACAGAACCTCTGAGGACAGGTACTTAAATGATGAGGAGGGAACAGGGGAGGAACTCACAGAGGCAGTGAGTCTCAGATCACATAGGCTCTCTGGCCATCCAGATTTCCAGTGTTTACTCTGAAAGATGGAGACTCATCCAACTGGTCTGAACAGAGGAGAATGTGATCAGGCCTCTGTTTAAAAATGGTCACTGTACCAGTTTTCTATTGGTGGATAACAAATGACACAAACATAGTGGCTTAATACAACACCCGTGTATTAGCTCAAGGTTCTGTGGGTCAAATTCCAGCCTGGCATGGCTGGATTCCCTGTCTAGCAAAGCAGAGATCCAGGCATTAGCCAGGCTGATCCCTCATCTGGAGGCTTTCGGAGAGAGAGAGGAGGGAGCTGCTTCCAAGATCATGCAGGTTGTTGGCAGAATTCAGTTTTGCATGGGTGTAGGAGTGATGTCACTGTTTCCTTGCTGGCTCTCAGCCAAGGATTGCTCTCACCTCGTAGAGTCCTCTCACATCCCTTGTCACGTGGGCCCTCCCAATCAGCAATGGCGTGAAAAATCCTTTTTGTGCCTCAAACCTCCGACTACCCCTTCTGTGAACAGCCAGAAAAACTCTGCCTTTTTTTTTTTTTTTTTTTTTTTTTAAGGGCTCATATGATCAGGTCAGGCCCACCTAGGTAATCTCCCTCTCTTGAAGTGGACTATGCCACAGAACAACCTAATCGTGAGAATTAAATCCATTGTAATGTATCTCAGAGGCTAGTGCATGGGAGAAGGGAGGAAATTTAAGGAGTCATTTTAGAGTTCTGCCTACCACAGTCACCTTATCTGTTGTGATGAAAATGTACTGTAGAAAAGTTAAAGAAAAAGAAATAGGAAGATTTTTTGGTAAAAATTCAGGTGAAAGGTGATGGCATTGTGGACCAGGGTGGTGGCAGTGGAAGTGGTGAGATACGGTCAAATTCTGAAAGAACATGATAGAAGTGACAGGATTTGCTAACCAATTGGAGGTTGAATATAAGTGGGTCTGTGGAGTGGAAACTGCATGGGTTTTGGCCTCAGCAACTGGAGAAACAGAATTCCTATCTGCCGAGAAGAGGTGCACTAAGGGAGGAACAGGTTTAGGGGGAGTTCAGGGAAATGTTGCTTTCAGATGCCAATAACATCCAAATGGAGATGCCTGCTCATACATATGTACACAGAGGTCCCAAAAGACATCTGGTCTGGCGATTGGGGCATGTCAGGTTACAGATGGTGTTTAAGGCCATGGGAGTGTATGAAATCACCTAGTGGAAGGGAGGGAGGGAGGGAGGGAGGGAGGGAGGAAGGAAGGGAGTTCCAGGATGGAGCCCTGGTTGGTCAAAGGTTAGAAGTCAGACAGGAAGAGAAACTTCTAAGGAGAATGGAGGGGGCATGTGGTGAAGTAGAAGGAACACACCAGGAGAAGAGTTGAAACCCAGGGGGAGGCGGAAAAGGATGATTAACTGATAGGACAGTGAGACACAGAGAACAGGGCTCTGCTGTTAGCAGCACACAGGTTAGAGACCTTGAGGAGAACTGAGCTGTGTTAGTGGTGGAGTAAGGGTAAGCCTTGTTGCAGTGGGTTTAAGACAGCGTGGGGAGAGGAACTGTAGACAGAGATAACACATAGACAGAGATAACACAAAGCTGTTTGAGGAGTTTTATGGTAAAGAGAGCAGAGAAAGGGAAAGGGCCGGTGGGGGGGTTGGTGATTGGCAGGGATGTGGGATCCAGAAAAGATTTTTCCCTTCCCTTGCCTTCCCTTCACTTCTCTTCTCATGTGAGAGGTTATAACACAATTAGATGGAGAGGAGAAAATGAGGATGCAGAGGGCAGAAGAAAGAACTGAAGCCCTATTTCTAGGCAAAGAAAAAAGGGCAGAATCAGTGCCCAAAGGAGGATCTGGCCTCAGGCAGGTGCCAGGAAAGCTCACCCAGCACCCTGGGAGGGACAAATGTGGGTGAATGCTCAGAGGGGCTGGTGGGAATGGAGGGCAGTCTCTTCTGATGGCCCTGTTTACTCATTAAAATAGGAAGCCAGGTTATCAGCTGAGGGGATGTTAGGGCCTGGGAGAGAGGAGACACATTACAGAGTCCACTAGGAAGGTAGGCAAGGGAGCAGGTAGGGAGCATGGCGATTTCCAGGCTTTACAAGAAGCCACTGATGTTGGGTTCTAGATGTGCTTTTCAGTACAAACCGTTTTCATTTTCATCAAATCATTACCATGTAGATTAATTGCCCCCTCTGGAGATTTAACAACAAAGATTTGAGGCATCAAATCCAGACACTATGAGGCTATCTTGTTTGCTTTTATTTACTTACTGTATTTTGTTTTTATGGCCATTAGTTATTTCAAATCCTACCTTCCTGGGTCAACTTTTGCAGGTCTAATGTTTACTGTGTAATTTAAAACATTACTTTTTGGGGCACCTGGGTGGCTCAGTCGGTTAAGCGGCCAACTTCGGCTCAGGTCATGATCTCACGGTCCGTGAGTTCGAGCCCCGCATCGGGCTCTGTGCTAACAGCTTAGAGCCTGGAACCTGTTTCAGATTCTGTGTCTCCCTCTCTCTGACCCTCCCCTGTTCATGCTCTGTCTCTGTCTCAAAAATAAACAAACGTTAAAAAAATTTTTTTAAAACATTACTTTTTAAAATTTATGTTGACTGTTTCTGCTACCTTTTCACATTGTGAATTGAATAAAATATGACAATTTGTATGGGCTTTTTAACGAAAAAAATGAGAGTAATTCTCCTCAGATGTTTCTGACCCGCTCTGCTGTCTCAGATTTGTATCTTAAATATTTCAAATATAATTCCTCCTCATCCTTAGTCACTTTGGATACCATGATAAAAGCAAGTACTAGGGTCAAAATACATTCAGGATAATACCCTGCTCTGCAATAAACTCAGGCAGTTAGGAAAGAAGATGAGAAGAGGGGAAGGAGAGTTATAGGATCAGATTCTTTGGAGTTCAGAGCTGGTCAAAGTAGTTGACATCTACTTTCTTTTGTTAGCAAATTAAGTCTTTCAATGTAACAAAAATAAAGGAATGATAAAATCTATGATATGCCTACACAGACACCCTGTGCCCGGCTATTTCTTTCTTTTGGAATTCCCAATTCAATTTAGGTAATTACCCTTCCCCTGCCATGTGTTAAGGAAGAAGTTTCCTCCTCATCCCAGAAAGATGAGTCTTGATTACTCCAGTTCCAAAGAAAATCCAGAACACAAATTCATACCCCACCCCCCACTAGTGATTAGTTTAGAATGGATAAGTGAGTCAAATCTGGCCGATGAGACGTGAGAGAAAGTCTGCCTTGGGCTGAGGGACTTCTGGAAAAGCTTTTCCTCCCTGATAGAACAGACTATGAATGAAAAACAGCATCATCTTCTCCCTTGCAAAACAGCTGTGTGAGCAATGATGTGCTTGACCCCAAAAGGACACACTTGAGAACACAAGTCAACAGTCTGAGAAGGGTGCAGCTGAAAAGACAGGAAGACGCCAGGCCCTTGAGGATGCTGTTAAACCACTGCATTAACAGACTCTAGAGCGGCATTATTTCTACACTTCCAGTTATATAAGATGCTAATAATAGTACAATAGTAACACTCCATACTTTAAACAAGTTTTGGTTGGGCACTCTGTTACTTGCAGCCAGAAACATTCTGTTCGATACAGAATCAAGGGCCATAAACCATTGAGGACTAAACTTGTAGGTGAACTGTATGCCTGGAAGCCAGTCTAGTGGCTCCAGTATTGGAAGGATTGTCTTTAAGTCCATTAATGATTAATCCTTCATGCCTGGTTGGTTTCTGTATAGACTTCCCTGGGCGGCATTTATCATTGCCCTTTCGTGCATCTATAGCACTTGGATCATTTACTAGAAGGACACTTAGCCCTTTTTACCATAGTTAATGTTTATGCTTCCTTCTATATGGTGAATTGTTTTAGGACAAGGGCCATATCTATCATTTTTATATCTCCAGTGGATAAGAAAGTTCCTGGCATCTAGAAGATGCTCCATAAATATTTGCTGAATTGGAGAATTACCATCTGTTGACAAGTATGTGCTACGTGCACAGTGTAGAAGGCACTCCTGAGTCCTGCCTCCTGATCCCTGAAGCGACACAGTAGGACAAAGGCATTAGTTCAGAGGAACCATTGTAGATTAGTTCTTGTGGGAAAGATAGAGCCACGAGAGCAAGAAAAAGTTCCCCACTTTAACTATGAAGACAGCCATTCAAGGAGTCATCCTTATCTCTGCTCCTTCCCTCACTCTTCACTTTGCTCTTCACCATACATTGTTTTACGTCCAAAGTATATTCTGCTTTCCTTTTTTTTTTTAATCTCCAATACTACCACCCTGTCTAATCTGCCATCATCTCTCACAAATGCCCCCCACTCACCTCCATTATCTACTCAGAGTGAGAGACATATTTTTAAAATGGAATTAAGATCATCCACATTCATGCTTGGAATAAAAAGAAACCCCTTTTCTGTGTCCCTCCACCTTCTCTAGCACACTTAATTTTTGTCCTAGCACCATTATGATCTGAAATTACTCATGTGCTTGCCGACTACTTGCCTGTAGATATTAAAGGTCCATGGGGGGTGCCTGGGTGGCTCAGTCGGTTAAGCTTCTGACTTCAGCTCAGGTCATGATCTCCCAGTCTGTGAGTTCGAGCCCCGCGTTGGGCTCTGGGCTGACAGCTCAGAGCCTGGAGATTGCTTTGGATTCTGTGTCTCCCTCTCTTTCAGCCCCTCCCCTACTCATGCTCTGTCTCTCTCACTCTCAAAAATGAATATGTGTTAAAAAAAAAAAATACAGGTCCGTGGGAGCAGGCTCCTCATCTCTACTGTTTAGGGCCAGATGCCCTATACCCACAATAACACCTGACATGCATAAGTATTCAATACATGTTGGTGAGTTAACAAATCCTGCATCTGGCCATCACAGGACCTTAGCCCTCAGGAGGTTTTAAACCTTATAAGTTTCCTGCCTGAAAATAAAAGAATAAAGGAAAACAGCAGAGAATAAGGGCCATCCATGAAATTTGTGACCTTAAGCTTGAGTAGATGGAGCTTTACAACAACTGAGGAAAATAAGAAGAGGTTCTCAGCCCCACAGAGACCATGTTAAGGCTACAGGGGCCACCCAGCCAGTTCTGGAGGTACCCAGTGTGAAGTCAGGGAAGGGGAATGAGGTAGTCCCCACTTAATACCCCTCCTGCTTCCTCTTCCTTCATTATACACCCTGAGCCACCCTAGTCCTCAGGGGGCCAGGAACAAAGTCCCTGCTGGCTTTGGCTCTGCTTGGAATTACCTCTGCTTCTTGGCCCTTAGACGCTGAAATATGTGACCCAAGATCACGGGTCTACTTGCTTCCCCAGTGAACCCAATAATGAAGAAATGTACACTTAATGTATACAGGTAACTAAACCAAATGCTTTATAATTGAGTTCAGAAAACTTCATAGGAAGTTGTAATTTTGAAGTGAAATATGAAGCTGCAAATATAGTACATGGCAAAAAAGAACACAGCTAACTCAGAAGTTCTGATTTTGTGGTTTTAGTCTACTCTCAAATTGAGAGACACACCCTTTTTTAGAGGTCACGCTGGAGCTATGAAGACTAAAGGTAAAAATATTTACAAGATAATTGATTTACAACAATGAAAGGGAATTGGTATCAAACCATAAAGCAATGATTAATCATTCACTTACAAAAATTCCCACCAAAGCATTTCTTTAAAACAGCTACAGATGGAAATCAGCAGACTCAGGGAAGGCTAAAAGTCAAAAGGTTTGGATTTCCAAATTCTAGTACTTATTCACAAAGCCCTAAACTTCAGTGTAACAAGTCAAGATATTAATACCTTAATGGATTGTTCTGGGAAGATCAAATCAAATAACATAACATGCATTAGAAACAAAGTAAGTGTAATTGAGTGCAAAGAACAAATCTGGACCTACTACTAGTAAAGATACTTAATAAGACCAGTCCACAGGGTCGGATATCAGCCCAAGCTGGACGTCATTGTCCACAGCTTTATATAGGAATGTAGGTACCAGAGGCAGGTGTGTTTCCTCAGAACACTTGGCATCAGGGATTAGCAGCCATGAAATTATAATATAGGCATATACGTGGGAAATTGTAACTTTATGCTAATATGGCCACATTAATTTTATACTTGATCAAAACCAGAAGAATGATTTGGAGTTTAAGAGCATCAGCTCTGGAGTCGTGTTGCCTGAGTGTGAATTTCAACTCTGTGGAACTCTGAGCAAGTTTCTTAACTTCTTTGGTAGCCAGCTTCTAAGATGGTCCCCAATGATCTTTGCTGCTAGTATTCATGCCCTTGTGTAATGCCCTCTCACACCGTATCAGGGCTGGTTTGTGTGAGCAATATAATACAGCAGAAGTGCTGGTATATCACTTCTGAAGCAAGGTCATAAAAGGCTCTGTGGCTTCCTATTTGGCTGCTCTCTTGGATCCTTCATTCTACGGGCAGCCAGCTACCCTAACATGCCATGGAAAGGCCCACATGGTGGGGAACTGAGATGTCTTAGCCAAGAGCCACATGAGAGAACTTAGAAGTGGAACCACCAGTCAAGCTTTCAGATGACATCTTGATCAAAATCTCGTAAGAGATCTTTAGCTAGAACCTCCCACCTAAACCACTGCCAAATTCCTGACCCACAGAAGTTGTGAGATAACAAGTGTTTGTGGTTTGAAGTTTCGAGGTAATTCATTATGCAGTAATAAGTAACTAAAGCACTCTCTCAAAGTAAAATTTACATTTCTGTAAAAATGGAGATGATAATAGTCTCTCAAAGGGTTGTCCTAAGGATCAAAGGAAAAGCATATTGAGAGCCCTCTGCCCAATACCTGGCACAGAGTGAACACGTTAGCTATTATTACATGTTTGCATACTTTCTCTTCCATAAGCAAGGTGATCCTGCGTTTATTTATGGCCACATTTCCCATGGGCATCAGCGCTTTAAGTACACTGATCCAGCTCTAATCAGTCATTTTATGTTGTTTTTCTCTAGCCTTCAACTGGGCAAACAGTCTTGCCTTTTTCTCTCTGATCCACTTTGGGATGAGACGCAAGATGTATAAGAGAAATTTAAGGCACATACTGTGGCTAGGGAGCCACAATAGCTGGCCTGAAAAAGACCAACCCACTGACCTCCTGAGCACTTGACAAAGGTTGACAATAGTTAACTGAGCTAGCTGGAGTCAACCCGAGCTTTTACAGAGCTCACTGTTTAGAAACTGTCCCCTGAAATATACAAAGCTTTCATTCAGCCTCATTGATGTGCTTTTAAACCTGGAATAGATACTGGACTTCCTCAGGCAAAGTTCATAGATATTATCTTTTCTTTGAGTATTCCTGTCTCCTTCACATCTGGGTTTCCTTTTATTACTGATGGATGCGTGAGCAGTCAAATTTCCATGCACTGAAAGAAGATACTGAGGAAATTTACTGCTAAAGCAGTGAAAAGAACAAGAACAGGTATGTTTCTATCCCATAATAAAACTCAACAATAAAACTATTTGACAAATAACAAATACAATAATAAAACTATTTGATAAATCTTTCAAAAGCCCAGCCTATAATATAATGTGAAAGGGGAAATAAAGGGCTCACCAATATTGAGTCAGAGATTTTATTACCACTAAGCCATGAGGATTTCTATACTTTCATTATATTTATATATTTTACTGAGGATTCTCTGGGAAACTGAACGTTTAAATGTAATATCCTTCTTTAATAGGATATATGAAGGGTTTAAAACAAAATACAATCCTTTATTATACATACAGAAGGAGGTGAGCTTTTAATTTTGCTTGATGACATGCATAATTCCTGACCTCAGGGAGTTTTTATGCTAAAAAAAATACAGAAGTATTACGCTTATGCCTCTCTTTCACTCTCTCTCCCCTCTGGGTGTGTTTAGTTCCGCTAAAGTCAGTGTTTCATATGGAAACACTTAACCTTCTCTTAAACCAGCCTCTCAGAGGATGAACTTGGGTTTGCTCATTTCTTCCTCCTTTCTTTTGGTTGTTTATTTCTTAGCTTTCTGCATGATCTATCAAAATCTTCCTCCCTCCCCTTTCCTCTCCTTTCCTTCCTTCCTTCCTTCCTCCCTCCCTTCCTTTTATTTCCATTTATCTTTGCTCTCTCCCACTTCCTATCCCCCTTTCCTTCCTAGTACTTTTTTTTTTTTTTTTAACTTTAAACTTAGATTGACAATATGGAGAACATTTCTTGGGTGATGACTCTGGATTCTTTGTAAGAATGCTGCTCTTCATTGTGGCACAGCCCAGGAATGATATCGTGGACTTAATGATAATGCCACATTCCTTAGCTTTCATCTCTGCCCCTTTAAAGCAGGAGTTGAAACAAGAGGATTTCCCTTTCCTCCTCAAATATACATACATTCCAACTAAGAAATATGAGAAGAGAACTTGAGTGTGTAAGCATAAACAAAGCACCCCATGATACCACATATCCACCCAGTTGCCCAAGGGCAACATCCTTAGCCACCCTCCTCTTCCTTGTATGTTTAATCAATTACCAAAGTCTAATTGGTCACATTTCTGAGTAGCCCTATAGTCTCCAAATTCTGCTGTGCACCATCAGTCTTCTAGGACACTTCCCTGCTTCCCCTCTAGCCTTGCCCTGCTCAACCCCTGTACCCACTGTCCTGCCCAACAGTCCAGGCATGCTCACAATTCTCCTGGAGTTCTTCATAATCTATGGTTAAAAATCAAACTTCTTTCGCTGCTTCCCACTCTCCTCTTCTGCTAGGAGCCCTTTTATAATCCAGTTAGAGGATGTGCCCTTGTGTCTCTGTATTGGCTCATAAGGCATTTATGTTTTCTGGAAAACCTTATCCCCAGAAACTAATAGTAACCATTCAAGCATTCCCACAGAAGAAACTTATGAGAAGACCTTCCCAGAAGTACTCCTTCTAATCCACAGGCAAGTCTGTTCTGCTCAAGCCTCTCTAAATTATCTTATCAAATCATAATACTTAGATGGAGACACAGGAATCTCTGGAGAAGTCCCCACCAAAAGAATGTTCTTGAAATATTTGTCCAAATTTCATGGGGGGGAAGAGACGAGGTGTGGTTTTCAGGAAATGGCAAGACAGCCCCTCTCTAGTCTGCATGCTCCCCCCGGCAAAGCAAAATCCCTGTAGTTAACCCGACCAACCCCTAGAAGGCACTTGCCTGACCCAGTCTCCTAGACCATCTCACTGCCCATTTCAAGTGGCTTCATCAAAGTCTGGTGTTCCTTCCAAGTTTCCTTAAGGAAAGTTCTGATAGTTACAGCTTTTATACCCATTCTTCCAGTGATGCTGAGGTGTGCTTCAGTGATGTTCTAGAGACAAATGAGCTATCTGTTTAAAAAAAAAATGCATGACTTTTTGCATATTTGTTTCCCACTAGCTATAAAGTTCTTGAGGTCAGAGATCTTTAAAAATTTCAATCCTTGTATTTGCAGCAAGTAGCACTGTGCCTGGGACATAATGTAAGCCACGTGAATATTTATTGATCATATGGATGATCCATTCTTTTCTTACAGCCAGGCTTTGTGTGTGTGGTTGTTTAAACATACAAAGTATCATTTCAAGAAAACAAGAGTCAAATATAAGTGAACTGATGTCTGCCATTTGTTTAAACGATGGTAACCATTGCTTTCTTAACTAAAAGTCATTATCAGTAGGTCAGCACACTCAGTTACTTAACCTTTGGGACCTCTGCCCCAGTCCTGAAATTGCCAGGCAAACATAGTCCTTGATAGCTTCACAAACTAATTCTGAGCTGTCACCTTGAAATCTGGAGAAGACCCCTCAGTACGTGAGCACTGCCTGCACATTTCCTGGTTAGATAGAGCATCCAGAGAGAATGCTTCAGTTGGCAGACTAGAATCTGTCTTACTGAAATGAAAGTAAATATTTACTTAGAAGGAAAGTAAGGCCACAAGAGATCCAAACTAGTTGTTCTCACTTGTTTGCACCCAATAATGTGTATTTCATTATATGAATGTTTTATATCAGGAACTAGAGCTGCACTGGGTCAGGAAAGCTAAAAGAAATGAAGGTGGCTTGCAATGAAAGAATCCACCACACATCACTGATCCCATCCCCTTCCGAATATTACCACATACACCGTTTTATGATTTACTCTGAAATACTGCTATAAGTGGCCAATAGTTATTTCCCTGCATCTCAACTCTCCAATTAATGAATTTCCATCACCCTGGAAGGAAAAGAACCTGGGTTCCCCATATAGTCTTCTCAAAACTGTATCTTGGGAGTTTTCTTTCTCTCATTTTTCCCCTCCTTTTATGACAGCCTTACTACTGTTCAGGACCTTCAAACACCACATCTTCTCCTTTGAAGATCCCTACTAGGGAGGCTATTTTTTTTAATTGAAATCATATTAAACATTTAACTTTGAATTTAATAAAAAGAAATCCTAAGGCTTCTCCTTAATTTCAGGAAGCGTGTATTTATGGTACATAAAATGTGGCCGCTGCCAACCTTTTGCAGCCTGAACGCTGGAGACCCCAGGAAGGGCATCTAGCCACGACCAGGGAAGCCTCAGCTACAACCTGGTGCACTGGTCCAAGCCCCCAGCAAGATCCTTAGCTCTCGGTGTGGTAAGGTAGAACCCGATCCTGGTCTCCCGTTGTCTTATCTTTTTCAAATGTTTCGAACTTACTGCCTTTGTTCAGCAGAACCGCGGGCACGGTGATGATGGTGATGAGCGCAGCAAGCCCCAGCAGTCCCAGGAGCACCTTCCACGGTGTCTGCAGGCGGGTCAGATCGTGTCCGGTTAGAGCGAGCCGTCTGGCCCCAGCGCGGTAGAGGTAGAGGGTCGGGGCCCGCCCTGCACCCTAGGCAGCGGGGTTTGCCGATGGGCGTGCATTGGAAAGGGGGCACAGTGGGCTGAGAGGGTTTGGAGCGCGGAGGTTGCCAAGAGTGGTCGCTCTTGAACTTTTGGCCTCCAAGCACACTAGCGTTTACTTCTCTACGCTTCCTGAACGTCAGAAGCCAAGTGGGGGAGAAGCCAGGTGAGGGTTCGAGCGAGCGTTTTATGGATGGCTCTCTGCGTCCTCCAAGGCTTGGCGCCTCTTTCTAGCAGAAACCCCGGGGGGCGAGCGCCTGGCGGGAACTCGGGGAGGTCCCTTCACCTGTCGAGGGTGGCCCTGGAACTTCCGCCGAACAGGAGCCCCTGGTTCCGTTCCGCGAGCTTCGGGGTCACTTGGGGGAGAGTCTGGTGAAGAAGCACCTACAACTCGCCCCTGGGGTTAGGGAAAGGCGCTCCTCACTCACCTTCATGGTCGGCGTGTGCCCGGAACTGAGCGTTCGGAGCAGGAGCGCAGGCAGAAGTCAGGCAAGCCGCCGAGACGCGCTTTCAGCTCCGCTGCTCGGCGCGCGGAGTCACTCGGCACTCCCAAGTTTCGGCCCCGAGTTAAACATTAGTGAGCACCCGGCCGGCTCGGTATAAAGGCCGCGCGGGCAGGCTGCGGGCGAAGGCGCGCCCGGCGCCGGGCACTGGCATCCCGGCCGGGGGGCGCCCGAGAGGCGCCTCCCCCGTGTTTTGGGCGCGGGGCGGCAGTCGGGGCGCACAGGGCGCGGGGGCCCCGGGACGCGCGGGCGGGGTGGCGAGAGCGGGAGTGAGCCTGCGGACCGCACCCCACGCACAGACGGCGGTCGGCCTTGGCTAATAAGGGATCTGGGCGCTCGGCTCCCGTGGGGTCTGCAGACTCACGGCTCATTGCTGGCAGCTGTACTAAAACCCAGGCCTCTGTCTTTTGCTAGTGAAAGTATGTTGGGAAGTAGGGGGGTGTTTACAGCTCCTGGAAGGCAAAGTGAGAGAGAATGGGATTATTCAATTTGTGAATGGCGCTTAAAGGCTAAGTATCTGAATTCACCCTCCGCAGGGAATTTCCAGCTTGTCTTACCTTCTCATCAAGTTGCCAAAAATAATAACAATAACACTTATGTGGAACTTACTTTTTTCCCCAGGAGCTTCTGTAAGCATTTACTGCGTTTATTTTGCAGGGAGGAAGCCTAGGCACAGAAAAGTTAAGTCACTTGTTCAAGCCGCTCAGCTAGGATGCCTTGGAGCCTGAATTCGGAGTCCGTGTTCTTAACCATTACTCCACATGGCCTCTCATCTTTCAGTCTTACAGAGGGTGAGGGAAAAGAAGGTCTTTTGGCTTTTACCTTCCCCACGTCCCCATTATGCTCTGAAGGTTGGTTCCTTTCTCCTTTTCTTCCTTCCTCCCTCCTTTCCTTCCTTCCTCTCTCCCTCCCTCTCTTCCTTCCCCCCTTCCTTCCTCCCTTCCTTCCTCCCTTCCTCCCTTCCTTCCTTCCTTCCTTCCTTCCCTCATTGCCACATCCTCCCATTTATTCTGACCACTCCCTAAATATTTGGGTGGCTACAAGGTGCCAGATCCTCTTCTAGTGGCTGGAGATAGAGAAGTGGGACAAGACAGGTGAGGTCTGTGCATTTGGCACTTCCAATATAAAATGCTGTGGTAAACATTTGCCTTTAGGGTCTCCCTATGCTTACTTCCTCTGAGGGTAAGTATCCCCGCCCCACCATTTCTTTTTTTTTTTTTTTTTTCCCCCCCCCCATTTTTTAAAGGCCTCTTCAGCTTGTTCACTGCAGCTGAAAAGCAAAGTCTCCGTGTCCATAGTTAGAGGTAAAACATCAAACATGCAAAGTCCTGTGGGACATTAACATAGTTATGAATAAAATCAAGTTTTCATCCTTTATCTCAAGTGCTGACTTTGCTTCTAAACTCAGGACCCCCCCCCCCCCCACCGCCCTTGACCACTGGTTGCTCACGATGCATACATATGCTCACCCTCACCCACTTCCAGAGGCTCAGACTGAACTCTTCATCTCCTCCGTCAGTCTCTCCCTACCCTTCTCTGATCATCCCTGTCTTCATTCAAAGTGTTCCCATTCACCATTCACAAAAACTGAAAACTTCACTCATCTCAGGTTTTCTTTGCCATTCTCCTACTACATTCACTTGGCCACCAATTCCTCTCAACTCTGCCTTTAGTAGTATATTTCAATTCCATCTGCTCCTCCCTTTTCCAACTGCTCAGAAGGTGAGTCAATAGTGTTACTGGAGCCTGTGAGTTGGAGCTATGAAAAGAGCCAACCAACAAGGACTACAGGGAATGGTGCCATACTGGGGGCTCAGTGTAGGCCTCTGCTCTTACCAGTTTGTGCACAAAGCAATGGAGGAAGGAAGCCACAAGTCACATTAGCCTTGGAGAGGGAAGGCAATACAGCTGAGCCCACGCTTAGCCTCCATGCACCATACATCCAGCAAGGGGAAGCTGGGGGGAGGTTGGCTGACATCCATGGGACAGATAATCTTGTTCTCTGGAGGGCATTCCATGAGACACAAATATCTTCAAACCCTTCCCTCTTCAAGATATTCTTTTCCCAAATCTCCCCTACCCCAACTTCTTTATCACCAGTCTTTCAAGCTTGTTTTTTCCAAGTCCCTAAGATACCAGCTGGCCAACACATTAGCTGCCACCTATGAGTCAGTGTTGATCTTATATCAGGCCATTTCTCTTTCCATGAAAAATGAAAAAAACAGCTGTAATAAAAGCTCTGCCCCTTAGGAAGATTTCTCTTCCTACTCTATTCCAGGACATCCCTGAGAGGGGCTGTGATGCAGCAGCCATCCAGTTAGGAATGCTGCCAGCTTACTTTGCATAAAGCTGACCTTTCCTCTGTTACCTGGCTATCCAGAACTCCCCATGAAGTTACAGGTGTTTTGAAAATAGGATCTTTACAGAAGTAGTCAGGTTAAAAAGAAGTCATTAGGGTGGTCTCTAATCTGAGTGGTTATAAAAAGGGGAAATTAGACACAGAGACAGATACGCGCAGAAAGAAGATGATGTAAAAAGACACAAGGAGAAGATGACCATCTACAAGCCAAGGAGAGAAACTTGGCACAGGTTCATCCTTCACAGCCCTCAGAAGGAACCAACCTTGCCGATCCCTTGATTTGGGACTCCCAGCCTCCAGAAACGTAAGCTGCTGGTTTGTGGTATTTTATTACAGCAGCCCTAGCAGACTACTATGCTTGGTAGTCTTGGTTCTGGGATCATGCTTTCTGTCTCTACCAGGGCCCTGGAGAAAGAGAGGAGTTGGTTTTCGTATAGTGAATAATTGTTGACTGTTGTAGCCAAAATCTAAGATGGGCCCCAAAGTTTTGGGGGTATTTTATTATACATCAATAGGTAGCTAATAAATTGGCAAAAAGGACATGAGTCCTTAGGCATACCCTCTGTGATTCTCTTTTTGGGGTTTGCCAGAGGCCTTGTACGGTATCTCTGGCTGCCACAGACATGTCTAAAAGTACTGCATCTGCTAGATCATTAAGATACAAGTATCAGGGCAGCCTCAACTTGGAAGCCCTCTCTTGCTCCAGGCCCCATTCAAGATAGACAGACTTAGAGGCGCTTGGCAAATGGGTTGGAGAAGCACTTCCAGTTGTGGTATATCATGTCTCCAAAATCTGAAGAGTTCTGGCAAACACTGTTCCTCTTCGTGGTGGGCATACAAGGTATAGTGATGTATCTTTCACTTTAGAGGAGATATCCTGGCATACTCTAGACTACTGAATTCCTTGAAACTTCGCACTGTTTTCATGGGATTTACCCTCTACTCTGTGGCCATATTTGTCTTATTAAAGCACATAACGAAATCGCTACTTATTGTTCTTGAGGTCCAATTGGCATAATGTTACCCAGGTGATGGATCAGTGTGATATTCTATGGGATATGACCAAGGTCCTGGGAGACCATATTATGACAGAGAGCAAGAGAGTTGACGTAGCCCTGAAGTAAGATGGTGAAACTATGCTGCTGACCCTTCTAAGTTAAGGCAAACTCTTTTGGATGGTCCTATTAATTAGATCAAGAAAAAAGTATTCTTCAGGTTAATAGCCCCCAGGTACTAGGACGATATTGTTTGACCCAGTGAAGTTACCACACTGGAAATGGCTGCTGAGGTTGATTCATAAACATTTTCCACAATTCATCTTACTTTTGCACTGACTGAATGAATGGAGAAATTGAGTGTAGGATAGAAAACCAGCATTCTTGCATTTTTTGGGTTCTTATCTTGTGACAATACCACCAGGGATGTGGTATTACTTTTGATTTTACTCTATAGCTGTGGGGGAGGGACAGTTCCAGGGGCTTCCCATTGGCCTTTCTTACTGTAATGTCTCTTCACCAGTCAGGGATGCAGGCTAGAAGCTGAAAAAGGCAGGAGAAGAATTCTTCCCTAGAGTCTAGAAGGAATACATCCCCTGATGGCACCTTGATTTTAGCCCAGTAGGAGCTATTTCAGACTTCTGACCTCCAGAACAATAAGCTGATACATTTCTGTTGTTTCACATCACCAGGTTTCTAGTGATTTCTTTTTTTTTTAAATGTTTATTTGTTTATTGGGGGGGGGCGGGGCAGGGAGAAAAGGAGAGAGAGAATCCAAGCGGACTCCCAGCGGTCAGCACAGAGCTTGATGCAGGGTTTGAACTCACAAACAGAGAGATCATGACCTGAGTCAAAATCAGGAGTCTGACAATTAACCAACTGAGCCACCCAGGTGCCCCTGTAGTCATTTCTTATAGCAGCAATAGGAAATTAATATACCACTGGACCATAATGGTGTTTTAACCCTATAGAAATGAGTATAAACCGAGGGCTAGTATTTAATAACTCCCGGGAGGTCTGAACATGTCCCTTTTCACAGGTCACTTTCCAACTTTATGTCATGTGTCTTCCTGAGGGAAACTTGGAAGAAGATTTAAGTTAGTGTGGCAACTGCAGGCTCCTTCCTCAAAAAGATCTGGCTTTCATTTTATTTTATTTTGTTTTATTTTTTATGTTTATTTTATTTATTTTTTTAAATTTTAAACATTTTTATTTATTTTTGAGAGAGAGAGACAGAGACAGAGCATGAGTTGGGGGGGAGGGGCAGAGAGAGAGGAAGACACAAAATCCAAAGCACGCTGCAGGCTCTGAGCTGTCAGCACAGAGTCTGACATGGGGCTTGAACCCATGAACCTTGAGATTATGACCTGACCCAAAGTCAGGCGCTTAACTGACTGAGCCACCAAAGTGCCCCTGGCCTTCATTTTAAACGTGGCATTCTGGTTTGAGGATGAAATAGTTTGAGTCTGGAAACTTAAGAGGCTATGAATTTCTATTATGGCAACTTCAGTGAGATTTCTGCCACAGACCTAGAATTTTTCTGATTGCTTAAATCAAGCCATAGTTTAGAATGCTGTCCATCTACTTCATTCTTAAGTACCTCATGATAAATGGACCACCATCATTGCAGGTGAAACTCTGGTTACCATGTTATCCTTGTAGCTGTTTATGGGAACAACCCCTTTTAAGAACCCTCAGTCTTGGAGGTGGGGTCACCTAGAGTGAGCTGTTGCCCTGCAAAGATGGAACCAATGTGAGATTACAGCACAACATAGATGAAAAGCAGAAGGAATAAATACTTTGGTACCTTTCTCCTACTTCTCTTTAATATCTTGCTGGTACCTCCTACTGGCTGAAAGCAACTAATGCCAGAGGGCAAAGAAACCTGGATAATAGAGCATGCTATCTGTAGGGGTCAGACTCATAAGGCAAAGAGTAAATGGGAGGGCCCAAATGAAAAATAACGAAATGAACAACCCAACATGGTGATGGTGTGTATTATTTGCTAATCATCTTCTCATAAAGATTGGAAATGTTCCATTTATGCTTTTATAATATTCTTTGGTCCTTCATTTTCCAGGGTCTCGTGAAATGCTCAGAACACATGCGTAGTAAGTATTGAAAAAATGAAAATGTGAAATGATAAATGAAGAAAAAATATCTAAAATCTTTCTCTGTGTTCTTGGGGGTTGGAACCAGAGGTATGGAAGAAGGGGGATCTCACAAGTAGAAAGAAGGGAAAGAGAGAGGCTGGGCCAGGACAGAGGGAGTGGTGAGCTGAACAGATTCTCCTCCTTGGTCTTGGCTTTAGAGGATAAGTAAAGTAAGTACAAAGGTTTTTATTTGTTCTTTTGCTCAGTGGATACCTATCCCCCATGTAATCTGCCCCACTTATCTGGGAATGGACTCCTGCTGCCCAAACCAAACCTCACACCTCACCTCCTTTAAAATCCAGATCACAACTCACTTTACAGGTTACCTTCAACATTGATCCCATCTGTTTCTGTTTTTCCTACCAACCATAGTTTGGAAGATTATTCTGGTTGTATCCTAAATAGAACCTATTTACAACAAAATTCAATCCTACCAAGAGATATATAAAGGATAGAAAGCTGGCTGGATAATTCTGTGGATTCAGATATATGGAAAGAAATTTTAGGCCAAAGAACAACTGCACGCAAAGGCTCAATGAGAAAGTTGGAGGATCTTCAGGCAAAATCTATTAGTTTAGTTTCGCCAGGATATAGGGTATTCTAGAGAGTACTGGGAAATAAAGGTCAGTTGTAGAATATTCTTTGGTCTTAAATTCAATATTCAGCATATACTAGGGAGCCACTGAAAGTTTTTGCTGGGGAAAGGAACCAGTTCAAGTTCATATTTGAACTTCAGCTGTGAAAATGTATGTGTATTATGTGCAGTAGTATGTGCTGGATGGATGAGAGAGAGAAGAATCAGAGACAGGATGAGGGGCAATACACTTGATGTTGCAAAATTAATTGGGAAGGTGCTTCTCTTTGTGAAGCTTATCATAAAAGAATTTAATCACATTGATTTTTACTTAACTATAACTCTCTAAAAACTGTTTCCCAGCTGTGGTTTGGGGCGTTTGCTTTGGCCCAATTATGAGTAATACCAAATAAGGGGTTCTTGTCACACTTAGTGCTCAGGAAAGGCCTTTTGCTACTTTTTAGACCAGACACCAGCCCAAGGGGGAGAAGACTTCTGTGTTTTTCTTTCACTGGTGCCTTCTGGATATTCTGTGGGTTTTTTAATTGGGAGAATTTGCTTCTATTAAGTTACTAAGAAGACTGACTTAAGACTTTATGGGAAAATGTGTTCAAGATCATTAGAACCATATTCTCACAAAGTGGCTGTGGCTATGATGACATCTCCTCCTTAGTGTTTTTCAAGCTTTAAACATGTGGTAGATGTGATGCTGTTGATACATGTTTATGAGGCTGGAGTTAGTGGTGGAGTGGATGGGCTGGGTAGGTAGTGGTTGCTATAATGTAAGGAAAGAAATAGCAATAAATATAAATATATAAACATATATATATATATATATATATATATACACATACATATATATATTCAGCCCCCCAAGAATCATCCCCTTGGAACAAAATTGTCCTCAGTGAGAATGCTTGCTGTATATTTAACAGTTTCAACACCAATGTGGCAATTACTCCGTATCAGCAGAATATCTTTACTCCTTTGGAGCACTGGTTCCAGCATATGATAGATATTCTGAGTTCATTCTAGGAAAGCTAACCTCTGAAATCTTAATGCCGAGAAACTCCATATGCAGGTAGATAATGACCAGATCATATATGACAATTGGATTCCGACTTACAGCCTCTACAGCAACCTTGGTCAGGACTTGGTCAATGACTATCAGCTTCCCCCGCTAACTTGGAACTAACCAGAAAAAGATTAATATGCTCCCCAGCCTAATCTTACAAGATATTCTATTTCTAGTCAGACTTCTTCCTGTTTTCCCATGCCAATATTCTCCAATCAGGGCGCACTTGAAGACCTCCTGCTTTTTTTTTTTTTTTTTTTTTTTAAAACCTATAACGCACCCCCACCCCCCTGCCTGCCTTGGGCCCAAATGCCAAGTGATGGTGGCTGACTCCCTTACACTATTAAGCTCTGAAAACATAGCTTTTGATTGTTCCTATTTGGATGGTCTTTGTTTGATTTCCATAATATGGAATGAAGATATAGCCATGGAAGACGTTACATGAATAAAAAGATACCATAAATAATAATTCTCTCACTGTTCTATTCCAGCATTTCAGGAGCACGCACATCTTGTTTGTTTTCTTCGACCACCCCAAAGGCAGTTATACATCATTTCTCTTGTCCTTTATTAGCATCAGTATCTTAATAATTTAAATGATGTGTCCACATTTTGTGGCCATTTGACGATAGCAGTTATAATATTCAAAGATGCTTGGAAATAGAAGCAAGTGCTAAAAATTAAGATAAGTCATTCAGTAGGAGTCTTATATAGAAAAATACATGATTACTGAGTTTGTTGAATACTTACATGTTAACTTTGACTTCGCTGGGGCCCAGGAAAATGCTCAGTGTTCAAGTGACTCCTTGAGGATTTCATTACAAATGTTTATCTCTTTCTAGTTAAGATTTTCTGTCATATCCACCAATGTATTAACATTAACATGTTGGCAGACAAACTATAAGAGATTTCACAAGAAACAGTTGATTATTAATTTGGTTGGAATTAACTGAGTAAAGTGGAGGATCTAATTGGCTTTATTAAACAATTCATCAATCGGGCAGCATCCCGTCTAGTAGATAGAAGGGAGCTCTGAGAAGTTGTACATAATGGAAGGTCTTTGTAGGAAGGAGGGTGGGATAAGGAAGTTATTTGCAAAAGAAGAAGAGGATTGTTCCAGGTAAGGTAACCTTTCCTTGGAGCAATGGCAGGGGATCTTATTAGGTGGATCACCTCAATTTCCTTTTGGTGATGGTGAGTCCATGAGACAGATTACCCGATTGGTGCTGACCAGAACATTCCTGATTGTCCCATGAAGACTACATTTCTGGGGAGTTTGGAATTGCAACTAGATTAGGTATGAAGCCTTGGTTTGGTGATTTGGTCTATGTGGCTCCATTTTGGGTTTGTGGTGTCCTTTTTAACAGAAGATTGATTCTAAATCAGGTCATGTGGTTATGAGTAACGTTGCAAAGACCACCCAGAGTCTTTTGGTGGAAACTAGATGATGGCCATGAATAATGAGAAAATAACTTAATCAGAGGTTCTTCAATGGGCAACTCAGGACTCTGGCTATTACTAGGAAGAACAAAAAATTTCAACATGGTAAATCTATTATGTAAAATGCAATATATATTTTAAAAAACCTTTTTAATTTTCTGAATGTAACTAACTGTTAATTTACATTTAGCTTTAATCCAATCAAGGTTCATACTTACTGCCTGCTACCTTGTCAGGCAGTGTACTGGGAATATCATAGTGAACAAGTCAGGCCCATCATGGAGATCACAGTGTTTACAAATGGAGTTTACATTGCTAATCCATCCAAGCTTGCTAGCAAAATCCAAGATCAAATTCTAGAGACGACGGCTTTACTGGTCCCCCAAAAGCATTTTTTTTGCGGGGGGGGAGGCTGAGGGAGGATATTAGAATTCCCAGAGGCCACGTGAATGCACTGAGCTGTGGATCTGATGTTTAGAGTGTGAGAGTCCCCTAGGGGCCCTTCCTTCCATTTCCCACTCAGGTCTTGCTCTTTTCTCTTTTCACGATCCCGTCTATGCCAAGTATCCCCTGGCGTAATAACTCCTCCAAACAAGTTCTCTCGGGTAAAGGCCCCACCTCTCCACCCCTTTCTCTACTCTCATACTCCATCTATTCCAAGGAATGGATTTGATTGGACGTGCACTTTTATTAGGACTTTTGAGGCCAGAACTCTTCCTGATTCTCGAAAGTTGTGGCAAATGTACTCTGTGCATACCTCTGCCACTGCCCTTACCATATTATATTGAAACGACCTGTTGTCTTTCTGTCTCTTGTACCTTGCTTTGGCTGTGGCAGACATGTTTTATTAATATTTGTATTTCCAGAAACTACAGCAGGGTTGGGCTGGAGTGAAATCAGCAACGTACCAAAACCATGAAACACAGAAACAACTGCTTCTTCCAGACGTTCGACATACCACCCAGAAGGCAGTGTGGAGAAGAGGAAAGAGTGAAGATTTTAAAGTCAGACAAGCCTGGGTCTGTCATCCAATTATTATATGCCCGTGGGTCTTTTTCTAACCTACTTCACAGAGTTGTGGAGATTTAATGAGATAATAAATGAATAATTTCAGCTACTCCCAGAAGCTTTCCAAAATGTTGATGATTTCTCCACATATCTCTTTAGCAGGGATCTCTCTGCTGGATCTGAGCTCCTGGATGGCTCAGCCTGGATCACTCAGAAGCCTATCAGAGGCAATTTAGCCAACAGTAAGTTAATTATTAATTATTGCTGGCGCTACCCACACTCACTCCCCCGTGGGCCCCCGCACACCAAGTTTGATCCTTCTCCATCAGGCGCCACCTCAGGGAGAGGCGTCACCTGCCACACTGCCCAAGCCAGAAAGCCATAAGTCTTCCTTGATGTCCCCTCATTCGGACGCTACACATCAGCCTCTTCCCTGTCTCTGCTATTTGTCCACACCCCTCTAAGCTCAAAACCTTCACGTGAGTTCGGGCCTTCCTCTCTTCCCATCCAGTTCACTGCAGCTGTCTCCTCTGACTGGCTTCTCTTGTGCTTTCGCTCAGTGCAGCTCTGTCACTTTCCTGTTTACAGTTAGTGGCTTCTCCTGCTGAAGGATAAAGCTGGAGTTCCTTGTCATGATCTGATCTCCGCTCTTAACCGCTTCTCCCAACCTCCCCACCTATGCTAAATTAGGTGCACTTCCAAGCATCGCTGCTCTCTCCTTCGCTTCCAAATCATCAAGCACAATGTTTCCTCTGCCTCGTACTCCACTCCCCCTGTTTTTCATTGGATTAGCTCTTAATCTTATGGACTGGACTTCGGTGGGAGCTCCTCTAAGTTTGTCCACCGAACCCCCCCTCCTAAGTGAGGTACTTTGCTTCTATGCTCCCTGAGCGCTTCATGCCTCACTTCTTTTTAACAAAATTCTCTCACTCTGTAATGTAATTACTGTTAATCTAAAAAAAAAAAAAAAATGCCCTGCCTGTTAATTTACCAGCAAAAATGGGTTTATTTGGGAATAGCAAAGAATTGCAATTGGAGACAGCCAAACTATGGCAAAAGCATAGGCAAATCTGTAGAACCAAGGAGAGACAGGCTCTTTCGTAGAGTAAGGGGGAGGTGTTGGGAGGGGCTTTTACATACAAAAAGCCTATTGGGAGTTCAAAGTATAGTGGCTCTTCATTGGCTGAGTTGCGGCAGTCTCTCATTGGCTGGGCTGTCGAGGGGAGTGGGGTGGGAGCCTATCTCAGGCTTGCTGGGATAGTAAAGTGGTAACCACGTACGTGCAAGGCGCATCCTTTCCTGTTGGGTCTGCAGTTGCGGAGGCGTGGTGGAGCATGAAAATTACCCCTGCCAGGCTTCTGACTCCATTCTAAACAAGACTTCCTTTTATTAATTTTCATATTATCTAATTTAATAATATGTAAGACTATGGACCCCATGCTAGGTACTAGACATTCTGCTAAGTTCTTGACATGTATTAGCTCCTATGATCTTCCTAACAATCCTATGCGGTGGGTACTGTTACCGTTCCTACCGCACAGACGACGCACAGAAAGGCAAACATTCCTCCCAGTATTACACAGCCAGGATTCGAACCCAAGAGGTCTGACTCCAGTCCATATAATTATATCCGATGCTTTTTTTGCATCCAGTCATCTCCAAGGATTTTGTCTATGTTATTCACTGATGTACTCTCAGGGCCTAGAATAAATTCTGGCATGTAATAGCTGCTCATAATGTGTTTACAGACACACTGAATGAATAAATGCTAATTCATTTGTGTCCTTCCCTTCTGAGGGGCCAAGGGCTGGGTTTTATTCTGTTTATTCCTAGCAGCTGGCCTGGTACCTAGCACATAATAAAATTGTCAAGCTTGCCTCTCTACATAGGTTCATTTCCACTCTGAGTTCCAAGATTCTATTTTGCTTCTGTGCTTTTTTGAGACCCTGTATCCACCCCACCAGCCATAACGCACTTTGCTGCATGTCAGTTTTCAGTGTGGATAAAAAAAAAATCTGGTCAGCTGCTGCTTGACAGCTGGAAAAACAGAGCTGCACTGGAGCCAAAACAATTTTGTGCCTCAGATAAGCAGGGAGGAGAGCCTCCTTCCTCATGTGGGTATGTGGGCAGAGGGCTGAATCATCGAGTTCTTTGAGTTCCTTGGAAAAAGATAACTCAAAGGAATATTACACAACATGGAGAAATGAGGAGACTAAGTAGAGGCATGAAAATGACTGAAGTGTTGAAAAGTACAAACTATAAGGCTAAAAATAGTTGCGAGAGGAAAAAGCTGTGGGTCAATATTCCAGTGCCCCAAAGGTCTATGCATGAATGGGTTCCAGTCTGAAGGATGTTGAACAGATGTTCACAGGAGGAAAGGAATGTACATGCAATAATCTTAAGCTGAGACAGTGGGGAGAAGACAACTTATCTAGGGGAAAGACAGCCTGGGCTGCAGCAGACTGTTATAAAACAGTACCCTCGAGTGGTGCGTAACCCAGCCAGAGGGGAAGGGGGTGCACAAGTAATGGGGATGTTTCCCGGGTAGGAGGTGGTACATTTGGGCAATTTTCTTTTTCCATAGATTTAAAGTCCCAGTAGATTTTTAAAACTGCATTGCAGAATCTCTCTAGAAACTTTGAAAACTTTGGGTAGGGTGGGGGTAGGGGCCGGGTTAGAATTTTGTGGTCGTGCAAACAAACATTCTTTGTTCCACTCTCTGGCTTATTTGGTAGCTAACACTGGACAGACGCACATTGGTACAGTAGACAGAGTGTGGGCGAGTTGCCTACTCAGGCTCTGCCTCATTGTCTTTTTGGAGCAGTGCTTTACAAGAGTATTTAAAGATTTAAGAGGTGTGGCGAGTTAAGTAAAACACTTCTAAAGAGCAGGGGGTAGTCTCCATAAATGGGAGTGGAGTTGTCATTAGTATTCTTTTTTTACCAGCATTATTTAATTTTCCTGCCAGGACTCCTGAGGTATTGCCCCACCGTGACAAAGGTTAGGTAGGACCCAAGTCTGAGGGGCTTATGATTGGAAAGAAGAGACTGAATTGGTTTCCCAGATGGAGGCACTGGCTTCCAAGGATCATGAGGAGTATCTTGTTTGGCAGTTTGTCCTGCAGGCAGTTGCTTGGGCTCCTGGGAAGGGAGGCGCTACAGAAGTGTATTGTCATGACTAATGCCCTGAGGGAGGAGGACAACTGTGTACTGAGGTGTATACTCTTTCATGTAGGTTCATCTTTTCCACCCACGAATGTACACACTTCATGGGCAGGTATCAGATCTTCTAATTCCTATTTATAACCTTTCTTTTTCTTTCTCAGGGTTTTCAGGAACTAAGAATGCACATATGGACAGAGCGAATGCAAAAATTCAAGATACTTATATTGCTAAACACAAGTAGAATTTTATATAAATATAATTCATAAAAGGTATAAACGGCAAGAATTTCTTTCTACCCAATGATTTTGTGCAACTCCTGATATGCTGTCTCTAGTGGTGAAACATGACAGCCCTCGGCCCTACAGAGACCT